>NC_067289.1:13053122-13356152 GCF_020740795.1 Apus apus
ACTAGTAACAAATACCTAAATATATAACAGATGCATAAGTGCATCTTGGGATAAATACATTATGGACAATTAACTGTCATCATATCCCTCAATTACATTTTCACCCGCTCCTGTAGTGTACACCTGTGACTTGTTAGTAATACAATAAGTGTTGCAAAGCAACTCTAAGGTTCAAAGGTAGCTCTGCAAAAATCTGTTTTCCTCTTTTCCTAAATGTGTGTTACATAAATGTGGAAACAGAGAAACAAACACAAGAAAAACAAACACTACCTTTTCTTGTACCAGCCAGCACTGTTGATAAAGTGAAAATTTTTCATTTTCCTTTTATGTCACACAGGAAAGACCATTTCCATGAAATATTGGGCCTGATTCTGATTTCACTAACGCAGAAATTAATCCAGAGAAGCAGCAACTGAAACTCATGTTGGCACGCTTTGTAACATTATTTTAAACACCACATTTCTCACCTGTGAGGGGATAACACAATAATTGCAAACAGTATTTGAGAACATTTTGTAATGCACATCATTTTTGGTGAAAAGTAAAAGAACTTGTTAGAAGCACAACTAAAATTGATACATATCTAGGCGACAGTATAATTAAGTCTGCAGCTTTGCAAAATGCTTATTTGTGTAAGTTAAAGTAGCTATTTGATATCCTCACTATAATCACACTTAAATCCGTAATAGTTCCTGGAAGGATTATATATTATTAAATATGAGTGGCATAATTCAGTAAACTCTGTATGTGACACTGATAGAGTGCCTGTAAAGAAAAATATTAAACAAAAATATACTGTACAAATGGTCTTATAATTGTAGCTAGAGGCAACTCCTCTCTTGGTTAATATTCCAATGGCATTAACACATTTGCCGTGTTTGTTTATGTGTTAGTTTTAAATTGTCAACATTAAGGTTTTTTATTCCTGTTCCGTGTTTTTCCAACATTAGTTACTACCTCCCTCTGTTAATACCTCTGTACTGCTGCACTATTAGTTCAGAGAGGGGAACAGATGATCAGAGGCTTTCCTGAGCTGCAGGATGAACGATGGGATTATTTTTGCAAAAGTGACACGACATACTGCTCTACAGACATACAAGGAAATACGCCAGACTCTCAGGTGTTGGAGCCCCGCTGACCCACTGCCCCATGAGGCTGCAGAAACACCCAGGCTGTCAGATGCCCACCCCACCTTCTCCCTGCCTTGCAGACTCCACCTCACTCCCACTGCTGCCATCTCTTCAGATAGTGCATCTAGTGAGTCCTGTACCCAGACATGGTTGGCAGAGCAAAGCTACTCTTCCAGAATTACCTCACTGACCAGGAGAAGGAAATAGCATCATTCTTTCTCGTTCAAGACTTTCTGCGTAGTCAGGACTGGTCATACCTCTGGTACTGATCCAAGACAAATGAGGCTGTTAGGACTTGTCAGTTACATTGTCACTGCTCTCTGTCTGACCTTGGTCCTGATGGCTTGAAGTAAGTAAGATATTTACCTACTCACCAGTACATTTTCAGCAGACATCCATAGTTGTTTTTCCATTTCCCTTTTGCCAAAAGAAAGCCTTCTTTTTGAGTTTTCACAGAGCTTTTCTCAGATCATTTATGTATGTAAAAGTCAACAACTTCATCTATATAATGAGGAGTGGTGCCAGATGTCAATTCCACAGCTTTTACCATCTTCCTTCAGTTTGCAGTGTTTGTTCTTTGCTTGTCTTTTTAGTTGTCTGTGAAGCCAAGTCAAAGGACAGTAAAGCATTCACAGATAACACTAAAGAGCTGCATTTTGTTCCACATCCCAAGTGACTTACCTGAGAGACACTGAGAGGCTGGAAGATGAATTGCACAATTAATGAAAAATATTACAGGTCTTTATTTATAGGTGAGAATCAAATACATGTGGCTTGACTAGCAATGACTTGGAGACTGTCAAATGGCAACATTTCAATCTGTCCAAGCAGTCCTGTGAAGAACTGGGTTAGCTGACTAAATTATAGTAGAGACTGGCCAGTCAGCATAAACTTTGATGAGTTATATCATCTTACTTTACTAAATCCATGGCCTCCAAAGAGTTTAATCCCAGTTGGATGACACAAAGCTAAATATAAGTTGCCTTGCTTAACAATGACTGACAGCTAACTTGCCTTTTTACAACATATGAATAAAATCTCATAAAGCAGATCCTAAGTGGGTAGAAGAAAAAGCAAGAGAAGAGACCTAAACACAATTATTGGAAAACTATTAAGACTAGCTATGGAGAAAATACTTAGCAGAAACAGGAAAGGAAATAACTGTTCAATTCAGGAAAACCTTTCTGATACATGCTGTATGCAAATCCTCTGATGTTTGGATTCCTTACTGCATCTGTAAAAATCCTAGAGAGGACCAAAGAGCAGTATAATATGTTAGGAGGTATAATCTTGCATGATCCAGGAACTGGTCTGGATGATCTAATAGGACACTCTCAGTTTTAGAAATTTTTTCCTTGTAATTGTTTTATGACTTTTGCTAAAAAGCTGGCTCCATGAAAAAACAAACAAACAAAAAAACCCAACACAAACAACAAACTCTATCTTTCCTCCCTCAGTTTTTTATTATTAGAAAATTTATCAAAAGCATCTAATAATAATTAAAAAGCGCTTTGCCTTCAGACATTGAACAGCAGACTGCAGTATCTGAACTGCAACGCTTTAGGAGTCTAACTTCTTTAATGATGATAAGAAGCACCCTAATGTCTATTGTCTAGGCAGTTCTATTGACTAGCCAGGGCAAAATTAGCATCAGTAGCATTTACATTGTTCTGTAAATGGCCTGAGCAAAATCTCATAACAAATCTGTGGCATAGTCGGAACTCATCTGTTGTTTGTGCTTCCTACTTTGCAGATGAGACAGTCTCAAAAGACAGGGTAGGCTGAAGACTGGTTGGACAACTCTATAAGTGAAGTCTCAAGACTCTTGTCATTCTAGCTGTCTAAATTACTTAAACAGGACTCAGAGGGATTTAAAGGGGAGAAACGACATGACAAACAATTATATTCTAACACACTATTTATAACAATGCCCTTTCAGATTATTGTTCCTCTCAGACTGACACATTACTGTAATCCCAGGGATGAATCAAGGGACTTAAGAGTTAGATCGTGCACAGCTTGTAGGCATAAAAAAAAATACGAATAAAGAACTGACATTCAGGAAATATAGAGCGACTCAAGGATAAATTCTGCTGGGATGAGCTTAATTTATCAATGTCAATAACAACGGTGAACACATCGCAAGAATACATGCATATTAATTGAAAATAACTCAGATTAAATCACTGCAGTTTGACATTTTGAGATAGGCACTTTATCTTTTCAAGAAAGAGAGCACTATAAAATCTTTAATCTGAAAACACATCTTAATTGCATGTTATCACCTCCTAATTGCTTCTATATTATATTAAACATTTTGCTAATTACTAGCCTGATCATGGTGTAAATAGCTTGAGGCTAGAGCTCATAACCAGCTGAAGACAACTGGGCACAATGAGGGCCACAAAGAAGTTTATCACTTTGGTGTATTATCGTGGACTTCCATCATTATCAGTGTCTATCACTCTTTATCTCTGCTTCCCTTGTGAGATAAAGAAGAGAGGCAATAATGTAGATCAGAGGTTGGGTTGTATTTCAGTTAATCCATCTATTTCTGGCTCTCGATTTCTAATATTCCCTGGGGACAAAAGTTGTCTGCCTACTGCTGTCACTAATCTACTGCTTGAAGACTGAGGCCAGAATGCTATTTGCTCTGCCACCAGGCTGGGTAATGGAGATGCTCCTGGACAGCTGGAGGTACAGGCTGCCTCCGAAACCAAAGGACATGGATGAAATGCATTGCTGTGAGCAATCCACCCACTCAGCTTCAGACCCTGAGTAGGACGCAGACGATGCATAGGGAGTGTCTGAGGCAGCAGCCTGTGAATTCATCAGGAGAGAAAATTATTTATGTATAGGCAATAAAAATGCTCATAGAAAACTGCCAGGTAACCCAGCAATGCAGGCAGTCATTCGGGAAGCAACTAATAATTTAGGTACAGCAATCATTTAGACAATTACTGCTACCTGAAACGAGGCAAACAAACCAGCATTTTTAGGAGTTTTTTGTAAGAAAAACGATTTTCTCCAAACTCGCATTCAGGAATTAAGTGACTTAATGGGTTCCAAACTGCAAGGTGAAACAGCTTTATAAAAAATGACTTGCATTTCCCAAAGAAAGAAACCTTAAATAGGAGCAAATCAGGACACAAGTAAAACAGCTTTTCTCACTATTCCCTCGACAGAACATAAGTTTAGCCAGTGCAAGGAGGAGCTGGTAATATGTGGTCTATGAATTTTGCTCTCTCTGTTTAAAAGTTAGACTTTGACTAAAGCCACTTTGTCAGGGCTTGCTGTAAGATGCCAGAGGCCCAAGTTTGTTAACAAAAGCTTAGTTCTTTATCTGCCTTTGTGCTGTGGCAGCAGCAAAGCATCTGTGTTGGGAGCTTCATTTACTAGACGGAATAACCTCACAGCTTTTACTGACTAGAAAGTTTGCAAGTTGGGCAGAAAAGAAAAAGACTGCAAATGAGGGAATCTGAATGTGGCATCCTTAGCAAACCAAAGCATTCTCAGCTGCAAAACTGGTATTCTATTGGAAGACTGTTTAATTAAATTGTACATAATTAATCAGAAAGTAATGCTCAATCTGGAAAAAACCTTTTGCCTTTCTTGCAGTGACTGACTCCTTAGTGCTGAGATTAGGGACCCTCTCTCCATCAAGACAATGGGTACTGTCCCTGCTTTGCCTTTCCCCTTCCAGATTCCCCCTCTCACACCTCCCAGACTCGGCTATGGGTATTTTTTTTTTCCACTCCAAGGTCTTTACCACTCTCTCTTCCCCTAAAATTCTGGTTTTCAGGAGCATCATAAAATAAGTTTGAGAAGCACATTTAAGTAAGAAGCACATTTAAGTAAGAAGTACTGTCACCAGCTGCTGCACCACCTGTGTCCAACTCATGCCTGCTGCCCATCTCATGGGACCTATCTCTCTCCTCCCCTGATGCTGCTGCAGTTCTCTTGGCCATCCCCTCTCTGTACCACTCTCCTGTGGAAGTGCAGTCCCTTCAGTGACACGAGCTTCAGCATGACATTGACAACAATCTGGGGCTATGAAACACTTTGTCAAACTTCAGAAACTAGGCTCCTTGTCAAGATCTCTCTGCTGTGAGCAGGCAGAGGAATGAAACAGCACAGCTAACCTGAAGGAAGCAATGATGCACAGCTGGTTTATTGCCTGGTACGGGTAAGACATTTTTAGGGAATATATTCGGTCTTTTAATGAGCCCACAGCAGAAGGCCCTAGATTCATCTCACCTGCCAGAATCCTCTCACTCTTTCAGGTTCTTATTATCTTTTTCTGTTTCCTTCACTCTTTGTTTCTATGTGTCTGTTTAAAGCATCTGAGTCCCTTTCTTCAGCTCAGAAGCAGGCTTTAGAGGCGCCTGTGTTCTCCCTAAGAATTTCTTAATTTGCCATCTGCAATTCTTCTTATGGCTATGGGAAAGCCACCCTATATTATTCCCTTCCTTTGTATTGAAACTGAGGAGAGGGATACATTTCCCTGTGCAATAAATATTCTGCCATGACAGGCTGGTGCAAGGATGGGCCCCCTCTGTGGTGTTAAGTGATTTCCAGGCTACCTCCTATTTAAATACAGGGGAACACACAGCTTAAAGGAAAGTCTGTACCACACAACACAGCCCTTCCACAGGCTCATTTCTGTGGCTGCATTTTAAGCTCATGCTACAGATGAGTTTTATGATATTTGCTTGTTTGTGTTTTCTCCTCTGTGTTCACATATATTAACTCTACAGCTACTAATTCTTGATATAAATGATGCTAAGCAGTAAAGTATGGTCCATTAACTTGGTTTTTAAAAGTATCTAAAATTTACGCAGTGATTTAAATAATAATATAAATTATATTAAGTATGTGCAGCAGCAGAGGGTACGGCCTTCTAAACAGAATGAATTTCTCCTTGGAGAGCACTGATTAGTTCATTTTTCCTAATGAATCTTTCGTTATACTCAGAAGTTCCTTTTTTTCCCCCTCACTGTCTCACTTATGAAGCATGCATATGTATATATGTATGTTCCATTTATATATTTGATAGCTAGATTTAGTAATGTCCTACTTCACCTCCAGAAAGGGCACAGCACTTCTCAAGGAGGCAGCTGCACTTCTTAGGTTGGAGAAACTGAGGCCAAGGCAGTCCATCCATGGGCCCTCAATCTATGGGCCAGCCACCTACTAGCATGTAAATCAGTGATAAAATATAGTCTGCGGGAAAGTCAGTGAACACTGCTGCTTCTCCCAGTGAAATTTATTGATGAGGCCAATTAAAAGGTGTTACCCATTTAGACTGATGCAGCTGTTACTGCCCCTGCTCTGTCCAAGAAGTGCAGCAGATGGCTTTGCACTGTCTTCTCCAGCATCTAGCAATGTTCCTCTGCTTCAGCTCTCCCCTCACTCCACGTGTTCCCGCTAGTCTTCCCCAGGGCAGGGTGGAGGAGAGAGAAGTCCCCCCATTCCCTCACATGTGCTTTACATGCTCCTAGAAGGCAGGCTGCCACCTGGCCTAACAAGCTTGGAGACAAATGACCTTTAAGATAACTTTGCTTTGCCTCCATTGACACTCCTTTGGTGGTTGTTTACCAGCACCCTGGTCATTTAGGCTGTGGTTCAAGATGCATCACAGTTGTTGGATTTTTTTCCCCCTATAAATATCAGTGTAGGTAGTGCTTTCCAATAAGTGGACATTAATTCATGCTAAATTACAGTGGGATTCCCAAGAAATTACATATTACATCCACATGAATACTGAAAGAAATCATTATGATTAATGGTATAATTTATATGTGCATGTTGATGAAAGAATCATAATCTAGAGTAAATTAGTAGAGATTTATGTACTAATAATTTTGTTGTGCTCTAAGGTCCAGATGAAAACCAACTAAGTGATGTTGTACTGACAGCCAGTTCATACTAGCGTATCTTAAAGGACAGTATAACAGTATCAAACAGATGTGTATCAGCTCCATTTCACCTTTTTTTTTCTCCAGAATCTGTATTTATGGCATTGCTAAGAAGAAGGTTTCATCCCTTTCATCTTCGCATATATGCCAAAGAGTCAATGTGGAGGAGATGAATTAAAATATTTAAGCATAAAATAACTGATTTTTAAGAGGAAAAGTAAATGAACTGACCTGCTCCATCCATGTTCTTCTGAGTGCGTGAAGGGCACATGGCTGCATGCAGGGCAGAGGAATTTCATGCCTTTCAAGGAAGGTGGTGCAGCTCTCCGAAGGCCCTTGGTGCTCCAGGTCACTGCCTGGGAGAGCAGCAGCACCCTAGGCAGGTCCTGGCCACTCACAGCACTGCCACACTGCACCCCAGTGCCCCCAGGACACCATAAACACACAATGCCATCTCTATCATCCTAAATGTACTCTTCATGGCTTACTGCAGATAGTGCAGCTCTGGCATTTGTGAAGCACAGAGGCCATGAAATGAATCAATGTTTGATTTTTCATGTAGGAAAACACCAGCAGAAGCACTTTCTTATTGGCAATGTTTTTTTCAAGTGCTTATGGCTTAAGCTGAATCCCAACTGAAGCTGCTGTAAATAGCATATGTAGCTCAGGCCTTTACAAAACACAGTCTGCCTTGCGGAGACCATGAACTGGTATCACACAGTGACCTTGTGGGGTTTGGAAAACTGGCTGATGGTAAACATGTGAAGTAAAGTGCATTACTTAATATTCTAAAGAGATGGTTGTGAATCATTTTACATTAATCACTAAAGCAAATGTTTATAAAATGCTGTGTATAATCACTAACTGATCTTACCTCTGAAATTCTTACAGGAAATAGAAAGTGGAAGGCAGGTTAAACTGTCTATTCCCATTTATTTTTATAAACAAGGATAAATCACTGACCTAGCAAAATTTTTTTTCCTAGGGTGCTCTTATTGCATCATCCTTTTCAAATACTTTTTTAAGAAATTGCATAATCTAGTCAAAATAGTCTTATGTTTTTGTAATAAGCTACCTTATCAATCTATAGCAACTCAGATAGGACTCCTCCCCAAGTAGCTGAGAGCCTAATCTGTTTGCAATTTCCATGAAGAAAACATCCCCTGAGCTATGTGTCTGAGACTGTAGTGATGTGAGCCAACACCAGCACTACTACTGTACATTAGTAATTTAAACAAGATCCAGAACGTTTTCTCCTGTATCTTCCCTTTCAAGTTAGCTATTTTAACTTTTTGCTGCTGGGGACATACTTTTTTGTAGCACAAAACTCAATATTAGAAGTAGCGTTTTAAATTTTCTACAAGCTTGGCTAGACTTGCTCGTAACAAAGCCTGTTGGAGGATTAATTCTGTTCTACAGGGAACCCAATGTCAATTTGCAAAGGAGAAATTACTAATAACAACATTTCTAATGACAACCAGCCCATGTCTATGCATTTTACCTAGCTGCTACTTATGGAACCTGTAGCTACCACTATACGTTATGCAGAATACCTAACTAATTTTCAAAATCCTTGCTTAAACCTTAATTCAAGGGAAAGACCTCTTGATCTTACAAAAGGCATTATTGCCAGAGATTAAACTGCTTGGTGCTATGTATTGTTCTAGCTGTAGTCAAGAGGGAATATTAATTGAGATGTTCCATGGATTACAGTGTGTATTCCACAGTGGTTCACATGTTTCCTGGTGGTCTTTCCAACAGGAATAGCACAAATGAGGGGCATAAGACAGATCATTTTGAACCTTAGTTGTTAAGCCATTGTTCTGTTGTGCACAAAAGGTAATGGTTGGTTGATTTGCTTTATTTCTGAGCTGTTCTGATTTTTTCCCTGTGCACCTAATCTCTGCCACTTCCTCTGTGAGTCATCAGCAGCTGGACCCAGTGAAACCACAGGAACTAGCTCCTGGTAAAGAGCTCTAATGGTGCTATTACTCAAGTTCAATTCTCTTTAAGCCTAGTAAAGAAGCATCATGAGTCATATGGTACAGACAAGAGTTCTTTTGCATTTGCTTCTTTAGGAAAATCAGAACCCATGCTTTGCTTTTTCAGAGCGATCACAAAGGGCGTCTCCTATACCTATCTCACTGTCACTTGCAGCAAGGATCAAATGTCATTTTCCTTTCAATTCCTCATTACTTTTCTTGTACCTACCAGTTGTTCTGCCAATAATTTAAAGCAAGTTCTAAAAAATAAAACTAAACAAATAAAACAAATTCACAATCATTTAGCTCTCTTCTTTCTGCTCCTTTTCATTGCACAGAAGTGCAATGTGATTCACACCTCCGATTCAGTTGATTTGATTAGTTGTTGCTGCCATACACCTGATGCTGTCACGGCAGTAGTCTGTATTTGTGGCATACATTCCTGCTGTCTGACAGAACAGGTGGATACTGTATAGTAGATTGAAAAGAATGGTTTGAATGGTAATTGTTCTGCATTCCTGCTTACACAAACCCAGTGAAATTTGGGTCTATAAAATGAGTCTCACAATTTGCCTTGACTAACTAGGATGGGTAAGATATCTTATTTTAAGCTAAAGTCAAATTTTTAACTGCAGAACAGAATAAACTCATCAGATGAACTTTACGATAAGATGGTTGGAAATTTTTTACAAGCTCTGTTGATTTCTGATTCTCAGACAGTTCTATACAAGACAGTTTGAAGACTCCGGAGAGCTCTGGGGGATCTCTGATTTGTGGTAGGAGTTCCTTTCCTCCTTCAATTAAAACAAGTCATTCTTAACATTTAAAAATGGTCCTCATTAAAATAATGTCTCATGGTTATTATCCTCTCAGACTAGCGTTTTGCCTTCTGATGAAGTCTTGCGTGCTGCTTGTAGGAGCTTCACTGAATTGCAGTGCAGGGACTGATAGTCTGTGACAGTCTGTAACACCGGGCAGCAGGAAAAGAAACATTGTTGTTCGGCTTATTCAACAAAGTTGAACTAGCAGTTCACAAAGATCCTCTTGTAAGAGGGCTCCCCTTGTAGAGGGGTACCTCTGACCGTAGAGATCTTTGAATTATCTTTACAACATTAAAAAAAGAGGCCCTGATATCACATGTGGTTCTGAGTCAAAACTATTTCAGCGAAAAACTGAGGGATGGCACAAGAAGCACTGAACTGGTAAGAAGAACTGGAGAAACCAAATACAGAAAATATGAAACCTCCTAAAGAGTGGTAAAAGAAAACTGTACTTTCTAAATCAGATCCTTTATTTATTAGCACAGTTGTATTTAAATGGATTAGGAGCTCCAATACAGGCATTCCCAGGTTGCAATCCACAGACCACAAGTGGTATGCAAGTATCTGCACCATGACACAGGAGCCTGCATAGAGCTGCAGGCTGAGGTGGCTGTCACCACGGCTGCTGATGGCCATGCTAAGCAAGAACAAGTTTGAAAATCATAATCCTGAGAGAAGAACAGTTTTCCCTTTCATGCCAGGCACTACTTTTTAGACAAGCAGTGTGTCTCAGCTAGGATGCACACATTATTCCTCCAGTTTGAACAAAACCAAATGTTTTGATGTCTTCATACAATAAATACAATCTAAATACCAGCTCGTTGGCAGTGCCAAGATCTAGAATTGATTACTTCTGCTTAAACAAAGATAGTGCTGTTTCTCTTGATGTGTTACTCCAGCTAGCTATTAAATTAGTTGCAGATTGTAAATCATGGCTCTGTAGAAGAAAAACCTAAAAAATAGTTGAGGCCAATACTACCCTCATTTTAATGTGCACTTTTTCAAATATGCACATCTGAGCTGCTGTGTTATGGAAGAATTTCTTTTTCTGAAAGCAGGGAGAAGGCATAAGCAGATGAAATTTTAGGCAGATAAAATTTTAGGCAGACTGCGATTCTACATTTTGGAAGTATCCACAAAGTTTTATGGCCTCCATTTAAAATTAATATTTCATTAAAGTACTTTCATGTGCAAAGTTTTGAATGATTAATTTAGTACTTTCATTCCGGTTTTACCTTTTATCTCTACAGCCCACATTAGTGTTTTAAAATTGTGATACAGACGTTTTTTTAACTTTCAGGTTCATAAGAGGATGGGATGGAACCAAAGAAATTCAATTTTCAACCAGTTCTAACAGATGTATTTGATTTATAATAGAAGCTGGTTTCATATTCTTTAAAATGTTGTAAACAATTTGCAGCTGCTTGATTTTTTGATGCCATCATAAATATTCATGATCGTTTTCCAAGATCTACAAATATAAGGTGACCTTAGACAAAAAAATCAGACTCGGGTGATACAGAGTGTTAAGTCATTGCTTTTTCACCTTTCTAAGAATTACAGAGATAGCTGCAAAGTCTGTGCTCAACATCACATGCAGGGCTTCTGGCAGACGCTTTTCCATGTATTTTAAACAGAAGCAATGAAAAGGAGCTGCACTAAGGCTGTGCTAGCAGAGGGTCTGATAACACCATCAGGCACAAATGTAGTGGCCCTGTAAGAAGTCACTGGGTGTGTAATCAATAGCTCTGAACATGACTTTAAATCACCTTAGTACACATTTGTCAGCACAGTTTTCTGGCCATAAGAATGGAAAGGGAAGGGAATGTCAACCAGAAAATGAATGGGGAAGAAAAAAAAAAAAAGGCAAGAAAAACTGGCAAAGCTAACTATTCTGTTTGCAAACCTATTAATGTTTCAGCAAAGAAAACTGACAGTAAAGCATACAAAAGATATATTATGTTGTGTGATATTATATGACATGATAGGATACAGTAGTATCATAACTGTTTCACAAACAGCTACATTTTTCTCACCCTTCAGCAAAGTTCTCTCTTTTTCTTGCCCCCTCCCACTCCCCTAGATTTTCTCCTTCAGTATTTCCACACACTATCTATAACAGGTATGTTTGTGTTTCAGGTGAAAGTTTTATGGTTTTAGCACTAATAATAGAGTGTATATGGAGACAGTAATTGCATCAGTACCACAAGCCAGTCAGATAAGTCAGGGATTGGAAGGTAGGGGGTCCTGACTAATATGAGAAGATGTAAGAAAAGACTTGAGAAGGTGAAGTAATTCCACTCAGGAAGATGCAGGACTTTGAGGGGGTTGATCTTCAGTGGCATAAATTGCTAAAAGTGATGCCAAATTACACCAGCTTGCCTTAAATATTTGGGTCATCTGATATGTAATTTAAGCGTGGCCTATGTGACCCAGATTTCTAATGATACAGCTCAGCAAGTAATGACTAAAATGACACATTAGTGACAAAAACCAGGATTTGTCCCAAAATTCATAGAACACATTTTCTATCAAAGCACTACATCCACAACACACCTCTTTCCTGGGGTATTCACAGGGTTTAAATAAATTACAGGTAATATTTTCATAAGTACACATATGATTTAGAAATCCATGCCCCATTTTTTAAATTGAAGGAAAATGTTTAAAGTGATTTCAAAGGGATTGAGGTGATGAAACACTATAAAAAAAAATCCTACTAGGCTCCTCTTACATTCAGTATCTGACCATAAATGCTTAGATGTCCCTTTGAAGGTCAGTGAGATCTAATATACTAAGGATCCAAGCTGCTTTCAGAACTGTGAATTAGACCCCTAAATAACATCAGTGCTTTTGAAAATGACATCTAGTAAAATCCTATAGACATGTTGGTTTCAGTAAGGGCATCTGAAAGACTTACCTGTAGGTTTCAAAGCTTTAGAAGCCCTTGACAAAAACCCATATTCTTCATGTATCAACACTAGAATGTAAACTGAGTACAGTCCTGTAAACAGAAAGAACAAAATAAGTTGATCTGTTTTTTAAAGATTACTCCAAAATTATCATGCAGCCTGAAGGAACAGGTAAGAGAAACACAAATAATTTAAAAATAAATTCCATGTACTCAGCAATGTCAATGTCACCTGGCCAGCTTGAAACCAAGCAGCACAGTGAAAATTGCACCACCAGCTAACACCACAGATCTCATCACTAATTTGTCTACCTTTAGGCTTTAGGAAACCTCCTTTGAGACTAATGCCAAATACTTCCCAAACTTTCCCTCCAAAGAAACAGATGAAGAATAATCCACTAAGAAAAACTTAAACAAGGTTATATTTTGATGCATTTCTATATTTCTTCCTGATGTGAAGTCTTAAGAGAAGACAGTGGCATATGCATTATACATCCCACTTATTATTAATCTTTATAGGAAACATTACTCCAATACAAAAAGTCTGAATTTTCTTTTTCTCCCCATGGCTTTAAAATAATTTGTCATATTCCTATAAAGCCTGGAGAACTACTTCAGTAAATGAAGGAAACAAATTTGACAACTAGATATGTGCTGTCCAAGTAATTTTTTTAACTGTGGATATGGAAACTCTTCGTGGCAGTGAATATTATATAGACAACAGAATGATCTAAAAAAAGCATTTGCTGTTGGTATGAAAGCAAGTACCTCTGTATGATCTTCTGTGAAAATATTAAGTCCATATTATGTAGTGCTGGGGATGCTCCAGATAGATGGATATATTTCTTAATGCCTTCTTTACCAGATGTAGGCAACATGAAATGGTTGGGTTGATATGCAGTCAGTATGAAAACATGCCTGGGTACCTTTATGATTTTTTTCCCTTAAAGCACATAAACCATATTTTAATGAAAACACTACTTTTGCAAATGGACCAACTGTGCACTGAGTGATTTTATTTTAAAATTAAAAAACCTAACAAACAAACAACAAACCCAAAACATTTTCAAGCCTGATTCTCAGCAGGTCACATCCTTTTCACATTTCACAGACATGACACATCATTAGGAAATGGTGCTACTCTTGGTTACGTAGGCATGTCATGTTGTAATACATTAGAAAACATGATGTGCTGACATAACCATGCATGACCATTATCCAAATGACACGTTAAACCCTGGCTCTTCAGAAAGAGGCACATTTGGTTCTCAATACATATATTCTGCATTTATTGTAATCTGCACATGCAAAGTGTAAAAGGTTGGAAAAACCACAGAGGAAACAGTGCAATCATAAAGTCAAATCACGCTTTATTCAGCGTTCATCCAAATTCACATCTCAGTCTTCCCTTATATTGCACATGCAGAGTATTCAGCACAGTCCCTGATTGATCATTTATGCAAAACAAACCTCAAACAAATACAAATAATTATCTTTGAATACTAGAAGAAAACAGAATAAGTTTTCATTACCTCCTTGGCTGTTACAGTTAATCTCTGTATTTAATTCTTCCTCGACTTTCGGTGTGTGGCAACATCTGGGACTCATCACACTGTCCGGCATTTCAGCAAAGATGATGTCACTGGTGCCAAATACTTTGACAAACATGGCTACTGCATAAATCTTAAGAACTGAAACACCAGACAAATTATGTTTACAATTAGAGACAAAATGAATCATTTGTACTGTGAGTTTAAGTACGTTAAACACAGACTTTCCTTCCAGAAGGAAGACATTGACTGAAAGCTGCAAAAGCAAGCAATTCTTGTTTTTCTCTGAGTGTCTGGAGGAGCTTTTGATCTTCCAGTGTCTGTTACAACCTTGGGGAAGGTTAAGTTAACCCTTTGAACAAACATTCCTACCAGCATCCAATTCAGTCAAACAAAGTAACTTAATCATCACCTAAATTGAATTCAAACTGCTCTAGAAAACATGAACTGACATAACTTAGCTCTGATGACAAGGAAATGAAAAACAGTGAATTCGCTGCTGACATGCCTTAAGAGGCCCAAACTCTCAGTCCCAAAGTTGAAGGCACCAAGCAGTGTGATGTCCTTGCACAGTAGTGTTGGTGCACTCTTGGTGCAAGTTGTGACCTAGAGGTACAGGACACTTAACCTCTTGCAGTGCAGCATGGACAGGAGAACAACAGAGGACAACTCTGTGCAAGTCTGTCCCTTCCCACCCCACGAAGGGAGCAGAGGCAGCAACTGCAGAGAATGCTTCAGAGTATCATCTCTTCCCCAGCCATGCGTTGGAGGAAGAATTTATTTCTTACCCTTTTCTTCCTGTGCACCCATCGGAAACCTAGCAGGCCTTTTCAAGGATTGTTTTGTTAAAGTATAATACAAAAGGGAATTATTCAATTAAGTATTGACCACTCCTACCAATAATTCAAAAAAGCAGCATGACTTTGCCAATGTGACAGGGAAGGGATGCAGGAGACTTCAAGGACACAGGTTTATGAGGCAGAATAGCACTACAAGCTCTGCACTTCTCTGCTGCCCATGTGCAGCTACTGTTACAGGAACTGTGATCGGTGGTTTCTCCAGCAGGAGTGTAAACAAAACCAGATTATTAAAGGAGGCACAGAACCACCATGTCTTGCCATCAGGCCTAAACCTGGCACTGCAGCGATTCCAAGGGGTGATAATTGCACGGGGAATTTCTGTGACATAGACACTAATTTACATTACAGCCAGCTTAATCATGTAACCACCAAACAAGTGTTAGCAATATGGGATGTACTTACCAAGATATGCTTACTACCAAAAAAGACAGATCATTATCTTAGCTGAGACTCTTCCATCTCAGTTCAGAAAGTAAAATATTCAACAGTGACGTGTATTTCACCTAAAATGAAAAAGGGAAAGTGACATTCTAGTTTACATGTAAAATGGCAAATAAGCAAACAAATCACAACACAGCAAATGTGTCAGATGAGGATTTGAGTCATTTAATTACTCTGCTAATAAAGTTTGAATTAAATTGTCACCCATCATTTATTATATTAGATAGAGTTCAAGTTCAAATATTAAGTTAAAATATGATAAATTCAGCTTTTCAGCTGGCTCCAAAAGCATTCATCTGCACTTGATATTGGTGAATACTTTCACACCAGCAACTATTACTTTCAGCCCTCGGGTGTAACATCTTGCACCCAGAAGTAGCAGGAACGCACTGGTATTTTTTCCCACACACGGGAATATTAGCCTTGATACAAGTACAATATCTCTTTATTCTTAGCTCTGCCAATATTTCCTGTTTGCTTTCCAGCACATGCCTTAGTGTAAAATCTCTGTGATAAAACTAGAAGGACAGGGAGTTTTATAAAACAGAATAAAATCCTACTGAACAAGCAATGAATTAACTGAAACACAGAGATGGATATTTTCTGAAAGCTCCTTACAGGCTCTAGACAAACATGGTGAGATAACAATGGCAAATTGTTTGGCTTACTAATTGTAACCAAATGTATGCCATTCTATCAAAACATTCTCAGGAGGATGTCAAAGACTCTGTTTTAAGTAAACATCTTGTGTCATCCTTTTACTGAAGTGGAACGAGGGTCTCCAATAAAAATAGTACATATCGAGGACCCTCAAAGAGGTTTACATATATATATACATGTATATATTACTGATCTTTGAAAATGCAGCTTGAGAGGTACATTAATGATTTCAACCAGCTGGACAATAAAAATTCCTGCCAAAAGAATTATGTAAAATTACATAAACCCTTTTTAAGGAGAATACATTTCAAGGAGACAAATTATAAACTGAGTTACTTCACCTTCATTTTGGATTTTTTCAATTTATTTTTTAATATTTTTTTTTTAGAGCTGTGTTCTACAGAAAGCACTTTCGTGTGTAAAACCTCTCTCCTTGTAAAATACTCCAAAGAGAAGCCAAAATTCAAACCTGACTGTATTTCACAATACCAAAGTGGCGTATGGTGTAAACTACAGAAAAGTTTAGCAGTGACAAATAAAGAAACCTCAACCAGATAAAAAGGCTTTTCACAGCTGAAGCAACTGGTAAAATAGCAAACACTTTTTCATCAGGGCATACTTGAACTTTTAAATACAATATATATCCAAGAGGAACTACCAAATAGTTAAAGGATTTGATCATTCTTAAAATGTGGATTCCAGTGCTGGACTTCCCTGCTGAAAAAGGAAAACCAGTTAAAGCCTCACAGTCTTAAAAAGAACCCACACGTTATAGTAATGGATCCAATTTGGGAACTTAAGTTAGCAAAACATTCAAGCACGTCCCTATCTAAACTTCACAGGAAAGCACAGTGCTTAAACAAGTAAAATAAAAATTAAGAATATTTAGGATAAACAGAAGTATTTTGCCAGATTTCTCCTCAATAGTAAATAAATCAGTTGTTCAAGTTTGCCCAGGATGCCCAAAGTAAATTAATTTCTTTCAAATAAATAGTAAACATTGCATTAATTTCAGTCCCACAGAGTGAATATGTGAACAGAAAAGCATATGCTGCCATAGGGCCTTAGAAAGTGCTAAGCATAGAGCTACAGGGAATTTCAGCTTGTACAACACTGCAGCAATTCTTGGCTGGGGTTTCTGAGAACTCCCAGCATAAATATGACTTCAGAAAAGACTGCTCCATTACAACTTCATTTTCAGAATCAGAAAGGAGGACCCTCAAACAGATTTTTAGCATAGATTCTTCTGATGAACAGGCAGAATGTTTTCCTTCTAACTTGCTCTAGAGAAGCTGTGTTTTCTGGGAAACTCATACAAATTTTCAAGATCCTGGCAAAAAAATATGACAGATTGCCAGTTGCCAACCCATTTTCCATAGTTTTCTATCAGCTCTGACATCTGAGAGCCAAGGCTACAGGAAATGCTCCTAAAGCTACAGGGAAAACTGGTCTATAAGAGGCTGAGATTCCGACTGGGTGGTTTACCAGCCTCGAGAAGGCAGGGATGCCATAATATTTGCCCTCCTCTTCTTCATTTTCTTCTTCCTAGGCAGTGAACAGACAGTAAACTGAGAAGTACAGAAGCATGAAAAGAAACAGGGAAATTTCTTCTGATCCTTTTGTCCTTCAGAAATCTATCTGCAGAAAACTGAAGGAGAATTAAAGTACAAAAATTTTAGCATAAGAACAACTGGGCTGGATGAGACCAAAGATCTTTCAGCCTCTCCTTGGTTGTACCTCTCCAGCCACAGGCCTTCAGCATGGTTGGGACTTCTTTCAGTGGAGGTTGCTGTGAGCCAGGCAGTTCTCCCATGCCCTGTCTTTATGCTCACTAGCCTGTCCCTATTGCCAAAGGATAGTGTGAGACAAAACAGAGATGATTAATAGTGAGAATAAATGGGAGAAAATCCTCTAGAAGAGCAGTCATTGCACTCTGCTGGCTCAAAGACCAAACTGGAGTAGAGAAGTTCTTAACTCCACATAAGGAATTGCAAAGCCCTGTGAAATTGTCACTGAAGGCTGATCTAAAGGTCTTCACAGGTTTAGTCGTATGATGGCAAAAATTGTCATAATTTCAGTTGTCATTTTAGAAAAGATATTTTTTTATTATTACTTCTTTGTATCCAAAAGGCTGAGTGTTGATCTTGCAGAAGCATAGGCAGATGCAATTTCTATAGAAAACCAAGTGCTGTGTACAATTCAAAGGGCCAGTTCAAAACTTGGCCCTAAAACATAGTAATGGGGAATTAAACCATACTTAAATGCATCACATTTCTAGATTAAAGACAAACAGTATTTTAAAATCAGATTTCAATAAAATTTCAGAAAAGAAAATCAACGACAAATACAAGTCAGCCCTGGAGTAGTTTTAGTTTCATGGGAGTCGTTGTATTAGTGATATGATCAAAAGAACAGAATAATATTAAATGGGCAGCTGAACTATCAGAGGGAAGAGAAGTGTATTTTGAAATTTCTGCAAGCAGTATCCAGTTTGGAATTTAATAATCGACTATCTAAAGCTGTCTTTTGGTTCCTCACAGATGTTTTCAGGACTTGTTATTTCCTATTACTTCTTACAGGCCTGGTGTTTCCTTTCAGATTTTCCATCTAGATCAGAGCTAAGACTTACAGGTTCAGAGGGATTTTGCTAATGCTCATCCAAGTTCCAGTGATTTCACAACTTGAGATTTCACTGTGCATTTCAGGCTGTAACTAACAGCAAAACTGTAAGCAAAACTTCATCAGAGAATATATAATTATTGAAGTTGCTGAAAAACCCCCACCATTTCTCCTCCCAGCCTTGTGAAACAACAGGTTACTTCTGCTGTATTTAAAGAATGAATTTGGAGGAAATAATTTTTTCATTATTTTTAGTGGATTTTTATTGATGATATGGAAAACCTGTTTATAAACATAAAATTCATGTAGTTTTGTAGAAAATCAAACCCTTTACTATAATATGCAGAACTAGATAGATTTACTAGTATTGTCTACAGAAAACAAGAATTTATGGGCACACAGATGCATACATGGATATATACTCACATATTTCTATTTTCTACTGGCTCCAAACTTTATTATGTCACAGTGGAATTACTGCAACAATTCTGCTATCAGACAGGACTTGATTACCAAGCAAGGGCAGAATTTATAGCTTCCTGATTTTCTCTTCCTACAATCTGAGCACATGTCAACTGTAGCTTAAAAAAAAAGAGTTACTGGTTCCCATCACATTGTTGTAGCTGTTAGCTAAGCTTAGCAGGACATTGGAAAGAAGCTATGTCAGAAAAAAAAAAAAAAAAAAAAAAGGATTTCAGCTAGCAAGGGGGTCATAATAATAAACAACATCTAGATTTGTATACAAGTATATCTATTCTAGAGATGTGAAGATGTGAAAGGAATCCAGAATATGTAAACACACACAAACACATCTGTACACACCCACACACCAGCACCACAATTGCAGCTTGCAGCCACTGAGAGTAAGTACAAAAAATTATAAACTTTTAAGAGAGAGTTAAGATCAGTTTCTGCATAAGTTGAAATACATACTTTTTGTTGCTGTGGGCTGCTGCACGACCAAGAACATCAAGGCTTTGTGTTTCCAAGCTGAAGTATGGTATGATACAATGCAACAGCTGAGATATTATTAGAAGCAGATAGATAGCAGTGTTATCTAACCTGATGTAGGAAGAGGCTTCAGTGTGATCTTTCACCATAACTTTTTATACAAAACCATTCAAGGGACTGCTTGGAAATTCAATCTTTTTGTGCTAGATTCAGGTTTCTCTTTGGAAGAACAAAAACTTGAAAGCTATCATGTGATAAAATTAAAAGTTTTCCTAAGGGTAACTGATTAATTGAGAAGAAATTTTATTTTCATTAGATACTAATAGAAATCTAACTGCCAATAAGAAAATCTACCTCCAGTAGAACTTGGAAGGAATTAACACAGCGATGAATCAATGTTTTCCAGTTTTAGGTTTTGTCATTAAAACAGTTTTCTATAATGAACCAGTCTGTAGGTTCATTTCTACTTTTATCTTGATGACAAACTATATTTTGACTTCAGTGTTTCAGGCTATGTTTGCAAAATAGAAAGATCATGATCCAGACATAATTTTCTGCCTTTCCTGTCTTCCACCTCCTCTGCTATATTTTGTTGTCCTTCTCAAAAGAGGTGCTCTCCTTTCATTCGTTATTTTTCATCTATGTGCAGCCCTTCATTCAGCCTGAAGTTCAGAATGTAGTTCTCTCTTCATATTGAAAATAAAATGCAGTTGAATAAATTAGGCAGGAATGGAAATGCCTTAACAATGTCTTATGATGTTTCATTCTTTACCAAGGAGAAAAAAATATTAATAAGAATTCTACCAACTCAGCTTCCACTGTGAATAACTCCAGCCTCTCTCTCTGACTTGCTACACTATGTAAGTGAGTGGCTGCTACAACAGCCATTTGCTTCCTCTTGCGTTTTGGAACAGGTAAAATATTTCTGTGGCTGGATTGGAGTCACCTGCCAAGACATGAAGGAGTGGCATATCTTGGGGACAGGTTTCCCTAGGAAAGTAAGGGGCACCTGGTACAGTTCTGAGTGGCCACTTTCTCATAATAAACCAGCCATGTGTTACATATGGGATTCTGGATCTATTTTGTAGTCTTCAGAAATGGCAAAGAGAAATGGTTTCAGCGGGAGATAATGGGCTTTATGACTTTTCCCAAATTATTCCCCTTTTTAGTAGCCATCATCTTGTCGGGTGACATCTGGAATGATTAGAGGATGATATTTTAGACTGACAACTGGGCTGTCATTCACACTGTCAGTCAGCAAACATCCAGGTTGCCCAGGGTTACAAAGCTAGTTTATGCCTTTGTCCTGTAGTATTTAGTGCCGCTGATTCTTTACCTTGATTTCAGATGAAGCTGCTCTGACAGCCAGTGCCAAAGGCAGGCAGAGAGCTCATGTTGATGGTGGGAGTCCCGTGGTGCCTTTGTGTGTGATGGTTTTAGTGCTTCTGTGGCAGCCCATCAGGCAGGACACATCCCTGGAGTATTAGGGTGGGTTTTAGGTTTATGTACCTGAATGGGAGCTTTCTTACACAAGTCAGCTGTCTGCAGAATTATTATCCTAAAGGAGACTAGAAATCAAACCAGCCCCAAGAATCCCTGGGGCTGTGAGGATGAGCACTCCTTGTGCCTTCCTCAGCACTCAAGAGCATCCTCACCCAGTTATCAGCAAGAATAATGAGCTTCACAGCAACAACTTGTTGATAAGCAGCCTGAATTCCTTCTCACTGTGTCTATGTGCATCCCTAATCAAAACAAAGGCCTCTGGTTTTAAATGTTTCAATTTGGGAACCCAGCTTTGGGCACCAAAAGTCTGATTTTTCAAAGGGAAAAATAAACTGCATTTCTCAGAAAAATCAAAGCAGTTTTATGAGCATGTACCAGCTTAGATACTCAAGACCTAGAACACAATGATTAGGAACCCAAGAACCGAAGTATTAAAGACAGCCTGTCTGCAACTTCCCTATATTTCTATTTACCTCCCTGTATTCTTCTTTTAACTAAAAAATAACACTTCTTACAGAATACTGCACAAGTGGGATATTCAGATAACCTAATAAATTTTAACTAATAAACTAGCTGTTAAATTAAGATAAGGAATTACTAACCTTCAGTTTGTTATAAGCAAGCAGGTAAGTAACTTGCTATTATTTTGGTTCCAGACAAGTACCAGTACAAGCCGACCCAGCTCACTGGGTTTCACAGAGCAGTTTAAAACTCACAACGTGTGTCTGTGACATCTGTGCTCAGCAAACAGGCTTGCAGCCTCATCCTCAGAAAATGTAAAATGAAAGAGTGTGCTCAAAGAAAATTTGCTTAAAAATTCAATAAAAATGCCTTAAAACACTGGCAGAAGTTGCACAGCCTGAAGGCAAGGAACTCCTTCAGTAATGTTTCTAGCTAATGCTTCTGAAGCATGCAAAAAAGTAATAAAATTTCATAAACAAGTTGGAGAAACAGGAAAATTATTTTTGCCTGTTATATGCATCTGAGACCATAATGTCTCTATGCAGGTCTGTGTTCTACCTCCTCTGTACCTCATTCCTGGTGCTCTACCAGAAGACGCTTACCTATTACAGCAGCAGAGAAGCTGAAACTGGAATAAAAGCAGCATGTAGATACGTGTGGACCTGGTGTTAAAACAAAAGGAGAAAAAAAGCTGTTTGATGCATACTTTGGCAGCATCGTTCTGGAGCTCAAACCAACACCCTTCTAAAGAGCAACAGGAAAGGAAATAAATTACTATGATTTATTTATACTAACTTTTTTCATTCTGATTCTTTTTGAGTAGCATCTCACAAACCTGGTCGTTAAGTATAAATTAAAACTATTCAAGAGGTAATATTCGTAAAGCACTTTTGCATCTGCAGATGAATGCTGCTGTATAATATGAACATTGACATATTTGACAAGGCAACAGAGTTAAGTGTGATACAGAGTCAGACTAAAGATTTTTTTTTCTTGTCTGAAAAGCCCTTGTTTTGTTACTAATATTAGAGCTACAGAGGCCTATTTGACAAAAAGCACCTCCTAATTTGAGAGCTGTAGCTCTTAAGCTCCATAGTAGCAGCTATTTACCTGGTTGGCTCACTCTTCACAAAATGTGCCCATTAAGCCCAGGGTATAAAGCCAAAGAAAAAAAACCAAAAAAACCCACCAGCTACTCTACTGAGCATGACTGAACAAGCGACTGTGCTGGTATGTGTTTGATAAGAGACAGCAGAGGAAAAGGAGATAAACCTTGGGGTGTAAGACAGTAGTTTACATATTCCATTTAGAACAATAGGAAAAGCTATTATTGACTTCATTGGGAATAACTCATAGTAGCATAAATTCTCTCTGGTTGCAGGTGTTTGGAGTATTTTCCCTGAGGGAAGCTTTATGATATATATACATACATACACACACAACACCAGTTTATGTCAAGGGAATTTATGCATGCATTCTCAACTGAGAGTGAATTTTAGCCCTTTTCTTGTTCACTGATGTTATACAAGCATTTTCCAAGCTTGGCAGAGCTAAATTAAATTGGGCAACATTCTGTGTGTGTTTGATGTCTGCTAAATGAAGTGAGCTTCCAATTCGTCATATTTACTCAAGCTCACTCAACTCTAGTAAAAATTAAAATGTTCCAGTTAATTTAACAAGATAATTTAGCTCTCTCAAATCTTTCTTGCTCAACATTTGTTGCTGTTTAGAAGTCAGGGGTATGTGCTGCCATGTAATTCTTTGGACAGCTTTGAGGACTTAATAGTAGACATTTTAGACACTGGAGTGACGTTGCGTTTAATCCCAAGCAAGTCCCTGAGCTGCCATTGGAGAGCAGAAGTCTAGGATCAGGCCCTTTGGATTAAAGAAAAGGTATTACACAAAAAGCCACAGAATTTTGAGGAAAGAATCAGGGCAGCTAAGGTTGCAGTTGGAAGATGAGAAGTAAAAATCTGCTATGTTGAATAACTTGAATACAAATAGAAAGTAGGCAAGGGCCCCAAGAACCAAAATACTTAAAGTATCCACACATAAAGCTCTTGATACTTGGAAATAACAGCTCTGTCTTGAGATGAAGGTCTGCCTTAATCTTGCAACTCTATTTTATGTTAATACAGACAAGGAAGCTAAACCATCATGCAATATTAGTGGTGCATAAGTGATGAAGTCCACTGAAATTAACACTAATGAATTCAAACAAGAACAAGAATTTGTGACTGGTCATACCTGTAACACTGGGATTTACCTGCAGGAACTTGTAATATTGTCTCTGCAAATGAGCATCACTACACATCTGTGGGCTCGAGCACTAAAAAAGACAAAAAAGTGTAGTAACTACCAAGTTCAGAAACTCTCTGATTTCCAAAGGGCAGGTCAGTCAGCAGAATGAGTGATGGATGGCAGCAGTGAAACACCTGCTGCATAATCAGTCCTCAAAGATCCAATGCACCAGGTTGCAGACAATACAGAGAAATCTCTTCTCCATTCATTTGGGGCTACTCTAAGAATCAGAGGTATAAATGAGGGTTACTTTTACTGGCTGGTTGTGTTCTATTACAGTCAGATTCTGGTGACCTTGCTCTACAAATCACAAGGAACTCTACAAACATCTCACACCTTTGCAAGGATTTGTAGGGATTGAAGGGATAGAGCAGTGGACTGTGCATAGTCTTTCTTCTTCCCAGAGGAGATGGGCTGTTTATAACCTGGATCACATCTCCCTCTGCAGAAGCTGGAAGACCAGGGATGCCACAGACACAAGGGGTCAGTGCATTTGGTACTGCTTACTGCTTCATTGTGCTTAAAATACTAGTCATTCTCTTCATGGAGAACATAGGAAGCCAAGAAAAATCACCCTCCTTATAGAGTTGCGTGGCTAAAGCTAAGCAAAACTATTCCAAGTCTCACATCCAGGTGCCCTGAAACACTCTGCTTCCAGTCTTTCTGCAAGTTCCTATGAGACTGTGGAAGACACAGTCACATTTTGATAAGAATTCATTAAGCATCTAAGCAGCCTGGCACTATTCAGTATACCCTGAAGAACATGCAGACAGGTGAGCTGCAAAAAGCTAGTACACAAATGCAGAGCAATTTAAGCAAAATGGTGCTGGGGACTCGAGTAAAATTACAGCTATGGGCCACTTGTGCTGTGGAATCAAAAGTAATGCAGAATGCACCTGGTTTCATTATACAAACCTTGGCATAGGCTTGTCAAAAGGTTTGCAGACCTGTCAAAAAAAAAGGGAAGATCTCAGGATTTTTAAAGAAAATCTGCTAAATATTTTCACCAGCCAAAGATGGCTACGGTTCACCCAAGAAGAGATGTAAGCCATATGGGAGAAGAGGTACCATGATCATAAATATATTATAAAGTACAAATATATTGGGGTTTTTTGAGTGTGCTTTTTTCTTTCTTCTAGTGAACCTTAAAAAGTGTTCATTCAACATTTAGTCAGAAGGACAGATGATGCAAACATCAATATTAGCAGTATTGAATTGCAGTGAAAAACAAAAAATATGATGCAAGAATATGATGGGGAAAAAAAAGGAAGAAAGAAAATTAAATTACTTTATCCACATTAAAGCCATTTAAAAAATACAGCATTATTCCTGATCACTTTCAAGCAAAAGGGATAATGCAGAGATGAATGGGGAGCTGATAAAAAAGATAATTAAAAATAGCCAAGAACCTTAAAAATAACCCACCCATAAACCTCACCTGAAGAGAAGTTGAAAGCACAGGGTTATTTACATTAGAAAGGAGACGCATAAGAAGGCCATGATCCAAGTATGAAAACTGAATAGCTGGGAAATGTTAGAAGCTTCACCTAAGAAAAAGGGATTTACTGAAATGAAAAGATGGCAAATGCAACAATGATAAAAAGAAACATTGTTTTTGTTTCATAATTAAACCACGGTAGAAAGCTGAATACATTTTTTTTCTGTTTTTCATTGTATAGTGCGATGTAGTAAAAATGGAAGCATTTTAAATAATGTATCTATAACATTATCTACAAACTTTATAAATCTAACAAACGTATTTCTGAGAAAGTAAAGTATTTCATTTAAACTTTAATGTCTTGACTCAACGTCTTTCATAGTATCATATATTAAGTAAAAGTTAAACACTCCAATGCTATCAAAGTATTTCAGTGATAGTAAACTAACATTTCCCTGAAAAAATGGGAACAGAGAATTCTTGATTTTTTTTTTTCTTTTTTTTTTTCTGTTTTGTATTTGATTTCTTGCAGAATGGAAATCTCATTTCCAGCTACTTTGGAGCTCACGAAGACTAGATTGTTTTTGAGAGCAGGGATTTACCACAGTTAAACTTTCTACAAAGTAAACAATATCCACAGTGAATACAGAATGAGAATTAATGTTTTGTAAAGAACTTTAAATCTCTGGCTCTTTCCCCAGTTTCAGACACACTGACTTGTTTGCTGGGACAGTGCACTGTGTTCAGCTACTAAAGGTTTTCATAGGCTCTTCTGTAGCACCTGTAGGAGGAAGGAGATGGGGCTGGAAGGAACTTCGGGTGGTGGGGTTTCTGCATTAGGAGTGCAATGGGCTCAAGGCCCAGCAAGACCAGCTCCCCAGCCACACACCACTGGTGGGAATTCATGAGATCAGGATTTTAACCTGTTGGGTTGGTTTTTTTTTCTATCAAGAACGGGGAAATGGCTGGAATGCTGCTGAAGCCTTGCAGTTCTCTTGTGAGTGAAGGAGAGAACTGAAATCAAATTAATTTGGCAAAACGCTATCCTTTTGTACCTGAGAACTCAAATCTGGAAACAAAAATGAGAGAATGAAACCATAGCCAGAAATGAAATAGCAGAATAAAATACATTTTCCTTTCAGGCTGAAAAAACCAATTGTTCAGCCCCTATATGGAAGCTGGAAAAAGCACACACCTGCACCAAGTTCATAGACTGAGCATTACTTGCAGCTCTTTCAGATGATGAAAAATGCAGAGGAGGTCGATAAGACGACTCAGGGGTTTCTTTTGGGTGCTGCAGCATGAAGAGGTTACCTTTCATACAGGACAGAAAGTCAAATTAGGTCCATGTAACTGTTCAAAATTCATTAGAATGACCTCAGTTAAGCTTTGCTTCCATGCACATTATGATATACGATAATATAGCCTGAAGCAACAGCAGCAGTGGTGGTGGCATTTTCTGAAATATTTCCACTACTTGAAAGCCTTTGGATTTGTTAAAATTTCTAAAAGGATTATAACAGGATGAACTGGGTTTTTTCCTTTTACTTTTTCCAAGCCAGTATAATAATATTACATAGAGCTTTTAATCTTCAAAGATCTTTACAAATCTCAGCAATTCACAGTAACTGAACAATTATAAAAATATAATACAACTAATTTTTGCTGTCTTGCTAAATTTTTCTTATTATTTGTAAGAATTAACTTTAAATATAAATAGCTTCTTTAACTGGGCTGGTTCTGTAAATGTAACACTAAACTCACTACTAAGGGATCTGAACAGTCACGTCTCCCATATAATCATTAGTCATAATAATAATAAAATTAAAATATTTTCTGGCTCCCTGCTATTTCAATAGAAGATGGCAGCACTTTTCTCCTTCCAGTATAGATAGTTAATTCATTGCTCTTTCATTATTTAAACCACAAGCAGGAATAACATTGAAACGAGTATTACCAAAGAAATCATCTTACCAAATATAACCATCTCTAATTTCTATGGCAGATAAGATTATGAAGAAGTAATTTTATTGTTTTCTTTTTCATTTCTGAGCAGTTGCTCTAATAACATAAAATGGTCTCACAACTTCCAAGTCCTTGGTGTACAACCAGGTAATTTCTCTACTTAACACTAAAGGTCTGTGCTTGCCAACTGGGGGCAAATGCCCTCTGCTCTTCCTCACTTCAGGGGATGCTGAAGACACCCACCAACTGACAGGACTGACTCTTCAGGGCTTTATTTCACATCCAAAAGATACATTACACAACACCAGGTGCTTCTCAGTACAAGGAAGGGTATCTGCATCCAGGCCCTGATGAAGCAGTTCTGTGCACCTGAAGACTCACGGGCACCTTTGCCCACTTATTCCCAACAGCACATGGGAAGCTCAAAGGCTGCTGTCTTGCTCCTGGAGACCTTCCCGATGCAAAATGCCTATTGAAGCTGGGGCACTTTCTGCTCCTGGCACTATTACGACTGTCCCAGTTTGAACAGTCTAATAATACTTAGCAATAACTTCTTTGAAGCCAGAGAAGGGGTCAGGCTTTTGATGGCCCTAAAACATTTCCTAACTGAGGCCTAATTCTGCAGCCCTTTCTCAGGCCGTGTAGCACTTAGCTGTCTCAGTGATGTCAAGGTGACAACTTGTATAGAATTGTCACTTCAGGGCATAGAAAAATGGAAAAATTAAATTTACACATAAAAATTACTGAGTAGGGATCAAATACCTGAGTCTTAAACATCACTACCTCGTTGCTCTGTCTTAGCTTGCTCCATAGTAAGAAGGCATTTCATTCACATCATCAAACTGTCCTTTGCACAAGGGTCCAACAAGGTCCCATGAACACTCATAAATGCTAGAATTCCTGCTCTAGAGAGAAAGAAACTGAGGCAGCTCCTCATGCAAAGCAAGTGGAGTTAGAGGAAGTATGAGAGAGGCAGGACGTCCTGGCTTCTGGACCAAGACTGGTGTTGTAGCTCAATGCAGACTACTGAGAGTACCCTGAATGAATAGCAGATAACATACCTAAAATAATACAAAACAGGAGAGTGGCAGGTCATAAACATAAAGAAGTCTGCAAAGAAAAAAAAACACTCTTTTTTTCCCCCCTCACAAAGTCCTTGCACTATGGGGTTTTTCCTGCCAACTGTTCCCAATACTGAACACTAAAGCCTGGATTCTGGCCTCCTGGTAGTAAGTAATTTGCAAGAGCCTGGTCACGAAGAGGTCAGAAAACCATATAAATTGCTTGGATGGGAAAACCTCTTTCACAGGAGGAAGCTGTAGGTGGTAGAGAGGCTCCCTGCCACAATTGTGCATTCCCTGGACACAACGATATAGAAAGAGACAAGAGAGCAATGCTGATCTTCTCCCATCTCTGCAGCAGGGGTGGATGCCAAGCCTCTGGTAAACAGGGAGGATGGTGTCTATCTTTTATAGCAACAACATCAACACAACTTTTTAGCTGTAAGGCAAACTATTTTATTATTTTTTTTTTTTTTTTAACAGGATCCAAAGGCTGAAAATGTTATAGTGAGTTTTACTGCACACCCAGCTGCACATGTTTAACTTTTACTGTCACACACCCAGCAAGGGGATGAGACAATACACCGTCCAGTACTTGACAAGGTTTCCTTCTGGGGGATTTCCCATGGTGTTTGCATTTCATTTCACTATGAATGCCGCCTTGTGCTATAAGGAAAAGAGAAGCTAACAAAACGTGCTTTGGGAGCTCTTCTTTAGCTGGAATTACTCTCATCCATGTGCACAACCAGGATGATGGATTGTTCTGAGATAGCTCATAAGAGAAAAAGGTCTAATCCACCAAGAAGCATCACTTTCTCATGCTTTTCACTTCTGGCCAACCTGAGAGCACAAGGACTCCCTTCCCATGGGTCATCCCTCCTCTCCTGGGCACACTGTATGCCTACACCATTCACCCTGCAGACCACTGGGGAAAATGGCTGGGTCAACATAATGGGAAACACTTCACAAAGGAGCTGATATTGCCATGATCCATACGACCCATCACCAAGCAGCTTCCTTCCACATGCCAAACAAACATTTCACATTAAGCATATTGCAAAAGGAGAACTCAGCTTTGCCAACCCCATTGTTCAGCTGCATCTCAAATCCTGCCTGTTTGGTCTTGGAACTATAGCAATCTTATCAAATGAGATTAAATTATTTTTACCTGTCAAGATATGTGCTGAATATTCTACTATAGATCTCACTAAATACACAAGCCACAAAATATTTCATTCAGCATTATACAACATGTTACTATCCAAACACAGATGTTAGAATTAAATGTAGTTGTAATACAATAAACACGATCACATCTCCCTTCTAGGGACATTTTTGAACCAACCTTTGTGCTAAAATCAACATGGCTGGTCTGTGTTTTATAATTAATATCTAGGCTCAAAGATCACCCTTTGCTTTTCTTTAAGTTGAAAAAAGAAAAGCCTTTTTTCTGGATTAACACAAATATAAAACGGAAAGACTGTGGAACATAAAGGCCATGGGTTGCATTTTGCACAGGATAGGTTCTGGTTGAATGAGATCTGGGACGTGTGCCAAATTAATAGAAAAAATCCTGTTCTTCCTCTCCAATAGCCACAATGTTCATTATTAAGAAAAGCATATGAACCACAGGATTTGATTTTAATAACACCAATGTCTTCATTAATCTGTACTTTCCATTTAGCCTCATTATTGAGTAAATGCTGAGTTAATGCAGTACCTATTATTGTTGGATTTTCCATGAAAAACCTCCTTTCCCTCTTCTTTTTTTATTCCTTCAAGGACTATCAGGTGTGTGTGTCATGTTTTTAAACAGGCCATTCAGTCTCAATGGCTGTTTTCCTACCTCAAGGTCTGTGCAGCTACTCCAGTAACGTGCAGTCTACAATGCAGTCAGTAACAAAAAAACCACAACAACCAAGAGAACAAAACCTCAATAAACCCACTCCTAACTCAAAACCATATTTGTTTTGTTGTTGTTTTAAATGCTGTCATGTCAAGGAGCCTCTTACTATCACCTGCAACTGAGCTGATCTTTCCTGGATGCTCCATGAGGCCTCCTTCTAAATCAAGATTGCTGATGGCCAACACCGCTTTGTATCTGCCGAACAAATAGTGGCCTTTTGTCCAGCACAAGTTCCTAAACAAACTTAATCTCTCTAACACTGTGACAGATGACATTTAGATGTCCTTGTTACCCTTAAAATGAGTTTTATTGACAATCAGAGAACAAAAAGAAGGCCCAGATAAAGCCCAATGTTTTATAGGCCTGCTAACAACATCTTAGTTCTTAGTGCAGAGGGTGTAGAGAAAGCCCGGAGTTGCCCCCATTTTCCCCTGCTTTGCTATATCACCATGACAACAGATATAGAAATCACTTAGTGACTCCTAGAAAGAAAACACAGTGACACAGTACCCCTTGTATGGCGAATCAAACTAAAGCCTTCATTCAAATGGCTATTCAGCTTGGGCATTCATGTAGAGGATGGGGTGGATTTTACACAGGTAACAACAACAGAAAGGCCAGCAAGCACTCCAGCCACAGCATATGGTAAAGTCTCTGTTTAATTAATGCATCCTCAATAGAATTTATCCATTTTAAATTTGTTTTCTTTTACTTGAAACATCATTAATGTAAAGGGCAACATTAATCAACATCTTGCAACTTAAAAGGGCATTAAAAAGTGATCTTTCCCCCCTCACGCAACAGAATCTTTTCAAGTACTTTTGCTCCCTGCGACTGATTCCAGGCAGAGTCCTTAATCATAAGGCAAATCTAGAGAGGCCTCTACTGGCCAGCCTCCCCACCTGCAATTTTTCTATTTTCAAGTGACTTGGAGAAGCACGTAGTGGAGTAACTACAAGCTTTTATCTTAAAGTTGCACACAGAACGGATTACTGATAAATATATGGCCCAAAACATAGGATAATTGTGTTCTTTAAAAAAAAATAAGAAAAAAAAATAAGAAGACTAGAAAGATTTATCCTGGCTGTAATGTGTTCGCCTCTATGACATTTTGAGATTATAGGTCTAAAAATTAATAGGTAATCACTTTTCTTTGTGTAGAGGTCCCCTTAAAGTTGGGGCTTAAATACATTTACATTTGAAATTATTGTATGCATGTGGCATTTTATATATGCATTTCTCACAACTAGAGTAAAGCATACATCAAAGCTCAATGAAATTAAATCAAGAGCACAAGAAAAGGAAGTTATTGAATGATAGAGGAACCCTGCTTCTCTGGGCTTTCCACAGTGACAACACAAAGACAAAGAACTTGAAAATCTCCCATTTAGATAAAATGTAACATTGTAAGGCAGTGGTCAGTGTCCTCTGTGCTAATATCAGCAGTTCTGGCTGGAAAAAACCAAAAGAATATAAAGTTTCTGCTGAATCCTTTAAAGGAAAATGTGAAGCATGAGTTTGAAGATACTTTAATTCCTGCTATTCTAGTTATCAAAACACAGGAATAAGAAATACCTACTAGGCAGCAAATACGACTTGCTAGATCTTAACTTACTGCTGTGTAGACAGGAAATTTCTTAACAGCAAAAATCATGGACAGCGGGCAAAGTGACAGATCTGGTGACACAAATCCTCAAGTTGAAATCTGAAAGATACGGGTACTAAAAAAATAAAGTGCAAAATGTTGATGGAGAATATAAGCAACCATGGAAGCAATTTATGTTGGGTTCTGGTAGGCTGTTTCAAAACCCAAACCTAACTTACTAAGATTTTTTTTCTGGGTGGATCATACATCATGGTTATTCCTAATCTTAATATTAATACTTGTTGTTTGTTTGTTTGGTTTTTTAACTTCTGCAGTCTCTGGTAAGTCCACACAAAGTTATCCACATAGGTGATTTACATTATAGTTGTGATTAGAAAACTTTCAGTCCTAGGGTGATATTTTTTTTTCTTTAATAGAAAAGAAATTAGTAAATATTTAATATCCTAAGAGAGTATTATTTAGTAAAATTTAACATGTACACAATCAAACTCTTATCACATAAACTAATCTGTCTTTCACCTTGAAGAGTATTAAAATTAAAAATAAAGTTATATAATGACAATTTGTCTCTGTTAATTTACAAGGACCCCGAGAATAGGAAAAAACCTATTTTAACCAGCCTGGATTATCCTGTCTTTCGTAAGGTACCAGGTACTCTCTGTCTTTCAAAAAAAATATAATTGTTTGCCCCGACTTCCATATAAGCCACCATCTAATTTTACCTGTGATTACCTTTCCCCAGAAGGGCTGGGGGCAGGGAAGGAGATGTAGTACAGGTCAATTCCTACTTCATGGTCAATGTAGTCTTTAAAAAAACACAAGCAGCGGTTCTGGAGCTCACCCTGCCAGTCCCAACAGTGACACCTCCTGGGGCAAGCGGGCTCCAGGCAGCTGCAAGATTTTCTCTGCTTTGAAGTACAGTGAGAGCTCTGCTCTGCAAAGCTGCACCAGGTCCAGGCTGAGAGTTTCTTTGAAGAAACTTTTCAGGACTGAAGCACTGCAGGGAGGAAAATGAACAATCCTGTTTAATTGCATCAGGTTAGTGAGGAAAGCACAGGAGCCAGCGGCCATGTGGACGGACAATATGACACACTAACATTATCTTTCAGGTATTTAATTAAAAAAGGGGATTCAGTTTTGGAAGAGGTGCTCCAGAAATGGTTTAGGAATAGTCCAACGACTGTGTCCATAATGCATGGCTAATATTAGACACTGTGGCTTTCTTGCTTTTAGGTTTTTTGTTTTGGTGGGTTTTGCTGTTGTTTTTTTTTTTTTTTTTCCGGTTGTCTTTCGTGGGGTTTTTTTGTTATTGTTTTGTTTTGTTTTTATTTTCTTTTTTTTCAGCACAAACTTACCAATGCAGAAAAGCTAGAAACACTTAAAATGACAGTTTCCACTGGACTCGCACCATTTCATATCAGATTTTTAAAAACTAGAGGCCAAATAGCTCATAATCTTCAGGCTCAGTCCTGCAAACTCTAGCTAGGTAAAGGGCACACATCTTCAAAAAGCAAAAAATCTTGTAAGGACTGGTCATCAGAATTAGATTTTCTAACAAGCCACAGTGTCCTGAAAGGAAATTGACAAAAATGGATTGGAGGAAAAACATATTCTAAATATGCTTAGATTTAAAATAGTCTTTACTAGTTATTCATCATGTTATTCAATTAAAACAAACAAACAAACAGTTGCAAATGAAAAACAAGACCACCTCTTTGCAAGAGGAACAGTTTCTTCCTTCAGATTCTTACAGAACTAACAGTGAATGAAAATATTACTAATCAGTTTAAAATGGCCAAGAAATCCACAGTGTTCTTTGATGTCAGCCTAATAAAAATAAATGTTAAAAATCATACATTTTTAGGAATATGGACTGTCAGCATTTCATAGAGGAATCTCTGGCATGTGGTAATTTCCTGACAGAGATAGAATTACACAGATTTGGAGGCATCAAAGTGTAAAAGAGCTCACACAAATTGGTTGAGAGGATTTTTGTTTTCTTATTTTTAATGAGTTAATTATTTCTGTTTAAAAATCCAAATAAACAGTGTACGAACAGTGAATTAACAAATGTTTTCAGTATATGAATTTCCAGGAAATTTTTCAAAACCAAAAGTAATCTCAAAATGATACACAATGCCGGCTGAATCTAACAAGTGATCTCACAGCTTTCTGGTAACTAACCCGCTAGAAAGTGCATAGAGCACTCAGGAACAAAACAGCCCTCTAGACTGCTGGTTTTTCAGGTGAAGCTACAATGGAATTGCCTGCATTTTTATTGCAATCATCTGACAAATATGCAATATACTGATTATATTGAAAAATCCAGAATTAAGAAACTAGAAGCTAGAAAGCCACGAAGGAGAATTTAATCACTATTCAAGAAATTTCAGGCTTTTTCAGTTCAGCTGCAAATAAAGTAGAACACACCAGGCAAAAAAAGGGAAACAATACCAAAAACATGTGTAATGTTATTTCCTGATTTATTAAAAAGCCCAAGAGTCTTATTTACAAATCTCTTCTGTAAATATAATTCTTCTGATTTTGTTCAAGAAAATAATAAATATGTAAAAAAACCTTACATGGACTGCATAGCAACATACATCTCTAATATATAGAATAATGTTTAAAAAAGTTTGAAGACATTTAAAGATATCTATCTATCTTTATACATATATCTGTTCAAGATGTAATATACATCATTGCCTACAAATAGCTTATTTCATACACTTAATTTTAAAGCATAATTGAGTTACAGGTAGGCTGGGGAAGAATCTACTGTGTCTGCCTAAAGTATAGAACTTCTCTTTTTTTAGTGTTATAGTAATATTTGAGATACTGTATTTACTTTTTGATGCTATGGTGCTGTTAATATGCCCCAAATAGGGTACAATTAAAAAGAGTTTGCAAAAGGCCACAGAATACAGTAGCAATGATAAAACACACAGGAAAAAAAAAAGGGGGACGGGGAGAGGACTGGGGGGGTAGGGGGGCAGAGAGGAGAACAAGCCAGAACTAACACCTGGGCTTGTACCTAGCTGTGCATTTGTGACCAATATTACAGCTTTGAGAAGCCAAAAACTGCAAAATGGATGAAGTTTTCCCAAGTACCTGAAGTAGTAATTCACCTAATGTCTACAACAGCCAGGAAACAGATTCCCTTTCTGCCTTAGAAGAAGACATTTATCCATTTCACAGGGGATTTGTGCAGGGTAAAGCTCCAGAAAGCCCATGGGCTGAGGGAGGGAAATGGCATCCAGCAGCCCAGGCAGCCCATCAAGAGCAAAGCCACAAAACAGAGCCAGAGGCAGCTCCAAGGCTGCCAACACAACTGCCTACAAAAGCTGCCAACGAGCCATAAACTGCTTGTGGGAAAATATCACTTACCCTTAGCATCTGGGTCCCATGATTACTGTCCAAAGAAACACAGACTGGTAAGATAATGGCTGGGTAAACACCACTTCCATTTCTCCTATTTCTGTCCCTGTGCCCCCACAGAATTTTGATACACCACGTCCACCTACTTGTGGACCAATTTTTTAAAAAATGTGTTCTTTTTAATCTGTGCATTACTTGTGAAGTAAAGTGAGTCTTCCTGCTTCACCTCTAAAAATAGCTTCCACGCACGTCCCCTGGCTCTCGATGGATGAGATGTAGTGGGGCTATTTGTTACTGTTATTGACATGTTTGTGGTGAACTGCAAGCATGTTTACAGTAGAAATGAAGTCCCTGCTCTCTTGGAGGTAATCCTGGGGTGTCTAAAAGACTCATGGGAGCCCTTGACATGGATTCTCTCAAACGAATTTCTGTTTCCATATAAATAAACTATCTTGGGGCCAAATATTTATATTTTCTTTCTATTTCAGGAAGGGAGCAGATGCAAAAGTTCCTAATGGTTCTAGCAATAACCTGTGCAAGCTCTCTGCAGCAGGGATAAGGAAGGAGAAAAAAAGGAAGAGAAGGGCTTTCACTTACCTCTTGCAATATCGTAGAATGAGAAATGGGGGTTTGGCTACAAGTAAATAGGGCAAAGTGAGAACAGGCTCCCTGAGGTGGTGTGTGTCAAAAATGCTAGGGAACCTAAAGGCCAGAGATGCCTTATGGCTACTGAATTGGCCCTGACTTCCCCAAATTATGCCAAAGGTTGCCCAAAAAGTTTTACAGTCGTTAGCTTTTGGTTGGAATGGATAGATTTCCAGTATCTATTCAGGGAGAGAGGAAAATGGTTTCTATTAAAAATATACAGCATTATCATCTTACCAGCATAGCCTGGTATGTTGATTTTCTTTTTCTGCAGAAAGTCATTAAAAGAAGTAAACTCTAACCAGGATTGCAGTTTATACATTTGCACCATCCTGAAACAGACCCAGACAGTCGCTCGTTAAAACCGTCCACTTATGTGTAACATAGATGGGATTTTGCAACATGCCAGGTGTTAAACAAAACATGAGGCGACATCATTCTGAGGACTGTGCTATAGAAAATACAATCTCCTGGTGGATTATAGTAAAAAAACCCCACACACTGCTTTTTGGTGACTGCATACAAAATGATGGAAGAGTACAAGTTGTTATTGTCTCTGTGTTTTGAAACTGGGCAAATCTCTGTCTCTGCATGCACAAGTTCATGTGTATAAGCAGGAGGCCTGCACTAAACCTTTCATTAAAAATATTCTTTCTAGTAAGGAATAAGAAGCTTAGACTAAAATAAACAAAAGTTATAGGAATATCTGTGGGCTGCAGATCTATTTAAGTGTATAACCAGCAAGAAAATATCCAAGGGAGACTAACCAATAACATAAGAGGAAACTGCAAACTGGAGTTCCTGTATAATAAACAGACCAATATGGATTCAAGGTCACAATCTGTTTTTTGTTTTTAAAATTCTCACAGACAGAAAGGTGCTTGATTCCAGCAATGAACTACTTTGATTGATGGATTATGTGAGCAAATGTCGCTGAGAGATTATTATTTCTATTCCTGTGTAAACTAAGAAATTCCAAAACCCATTCCAATTTATAGTATTATTTATACCTTCATTATACAAATAGCAAACAGTATTGCTGAGCAGTTCTGTCTCCTCTTTAGTCACTGGATGAGGACTATATTCAAGGTCAAATGTGTGTCCAGTGTGAGGCTCTTAAAGGAAGGTACTGTACACATAAATTAGTATTAGCTAGCCTTGTACCCAAAAAAAAAGAAAAAAAAGAAAAAATACATTTCTTTTAGTGAAGAAAAGTACAGAAAACTAACTGAAGAACCTGTGATGTGCTACAGGATCCTTACTTTCAATTCTGTGGAAAGATGAGTACAGAAAATGGTGTTTGAAAGCTCTGAGAATGGTCAAAAGGAAACATACCTTGGAAAACATCGCATGTAAGCCAAGAGATGCTGAACTGTTTTACGTCATGCAGAAAAGTTAATAGTTGCATAAAGATATATTAAAGGGTTATACCTGAAGCCAGACTTTCTATGCAGGCTATGTATTATCTTGCAATGTCATAGCCCTGTTGTTAAAAAAACTTTAAAATAAAAAGGAAAGAGGTTATTTCTTCCTTTTTATAGGAAGTCAATATGCAGAACATTTCCCTTACTTTTTCTGCTTATTCAGTATGTTTATTGCTTTTTTTCAGTTATCTTAGTGTGGCATACATTCAAGTGTCTTTAGTGTCTACAAATCTTGCTTACATTCAATATTTTCATATTTAATTGTATTTAAATTGCTACAAAGCCTTATTAATAAGCCACATAATAAAATTATTTGCTTCTATTCCACTGAAAATAACGTACCTTTTCTTGAACATGAGAATATTTTTAATTTTTAATATGGAGGTGGTTGAGAAGGCACACAGTTTAAGCAGTAAGGCCCAATGTTTCAAATAAAACATGTGATCTATGTTTCAGGACAAAAAGAGGCATTGTAGCTTACTTAAAGAATGGTACAGTGCCACTTCATCCTTCACAATCTTTAGTTTCTACATGACCAACAGAAACGTGCTGAGATTGTTACTAGCACAAACATTGTCACCAGTACTCACCTATTTAAAAAACACAAATTGTTTTTCCTAAATTACATAGGGGGTTGTTTGTTTTTTTTGTTTGTCTTGGTTTTGTTTGTTGTTGTTTTTTTTCTATGGAAAGACACTTATGCTTTTATATAGGCTGGCATTTCTTTTCTCCTAAGGTATCAGCTGAAAATACAGAGAACTAGTTAGGTGCACACAGACACTCCATGTTCATCCTGTATTCCTTGGAATAACTGTCTAAATTTTATTAGGATTTTCTTATAATGATGTTATATGATGTCCTTGTTGTGATACCTGCATATGTAGAGATCTTAATATTGATTTACTATGTCTTTTGCTCATCCTTGAGCAGTGTAGATAGCAATTACAGCTGTTGGTGGTATCTATTTTGTCTTTTCATAATTGTCATTTCTGGTTCTACTTAAGATTAAAATATGAAAATTGCATCATGTGCACATGAGCAGGGCATCAGCTAAGTTATCAGCAATATCATGGCAGTGTCATCATTTTAACCACCATCCTCTCCATCTTGCTTATGAAAACTGCATACTGCCACATCAACTTTTAGAAGGAATGTATCACAGCACAAGCTGCCCTGACAGGAAGCCCTCATTAATATCTTCACCCAAAAAATCATCAGGGACAGAGGAACACCTGTATAGCTGCACCAGATGTTTCTGAATAGTTTTGCTTGGATTGCTGTCCGAGATTGATCAGTTCAGTGCTGATTACTTAGCTAGATCTAAAATCATTTACAAGCTCATTATTGTCAGGGTTTTGCTCAGCTGAAGTTGCAAAGGTGCAGTGGCACGTGCACTATCTTAATTGCACAGTGGATTTTTAAAAAGCAGTAAAAGTAAATACTAGGATAAATAGTAAATGACTATTCATGCTCCTCAGTAATAAAAATTAAGTATATTCCAACTGTATACTTGGAAGAGATGTAGCTAATTTATGCAAAGAAACAGCACAAAATATTTTTTTAACTACCCAAGTTCCTGGGTTTATAGCAGTAATTTTCTTTAGTGCTAGAAAAAGAAATCCTTGTGCAGGGTTGACTTGCTGATAGTTTCTTTATAATCTGTTCATGCACAACACAAAGCTGAGCTAAGAGAGAGCAAACACTACATGCAACATCCTTGCAAGCATCAACGTTATCTACCAGTCCTCTCAAGTAGGGTGTTCTATCATTTGTCAATGAACTGAATCTTCTATTAAAAATGTAACTGAACAAAGAAAAACAGTATGAGAAGGTGTTTGGTTTGTTTTTTTTGGTTCTGTGCCCTTTTTTTAAACGCACTGTGGCTGGTATTTTAAAAGATCTTCTGCAAGCATTTGAATACAGATGAGAACAATTAAATACCCTCTAATAATTAATGTATATGCAATCTATAGCATGCATTCTCTACTTATTAGAGGCTGTGGGTTTTTTGTTGCAATCTAGCTAATAAAGGCTTTCTTTTCCACAAGAGAATTTTGACAGGGTTGACTCCAGACGGCTTTCCAGCTGAGGTCTGGGGCCTTGCTGAACCTTCAAAATTTTCCCATTTGAGCTGCATCAAAGTGAAGGAAATTCAAGGATCACTAACGTCTCAGATGGTAGCACTTGCCCTAACAACCAAGGTTCAGGAATTCTTTGGAGCAGGCTGAGGTCATTTTTCTCCCCTTTTCTCCTAATGCTTTTCTCTATTAATCAGAGCTCACAGCTCAGATTGGTCTTCAACTTCCTCCCAATCCTTGCTAAGCCTGTCATTTCTAGCTATTATTTACTTTAATGGACTTTGGCTGATCCCTTATGAAGCTTTGGATCTGAGAATAATAAGGCTGGAGAGTAACGGGCACAGACATGGGTGTGGGTTTGCCTGCAGATTAACCGTGGCAGATGGGCTTTATTGCGGTTTCCTGTGTGCCGAGTGTTGATTGAGAGGGTATAATGAGAGAGGTGGTGTCTGCACAATGGCTGCAGCCACTTCATTGCACCTCGCGTCTAAACAACCCCATTTTTCTAAATCTTTGGGTTGTGAAATTTTAGGAAGTCAGAGCACAAGAACAAGTACAAAAACAACTGTAAATAACCATGAATGTTAATCCAACCCTAATTGGTCCCTTCTTTCATTATGGGTACATTTTGCTGAGCTTTCCACACTGCCCCCCCTCCCCCTTTTCTTTTAACAAATGAATGATATGGACAGCTATGCATACATTTGACTTTCATAACAGTTTATAACACAAATATTACTTCATATCAACTTATACAATTATTAATATTCATGTCCCATTAGTTTTTGCATTATTAATATCAGCAGCAAAAGCTTACCTTGCGATCATCCTGTTAAGCTTTATGTTTTTGTCATCTTGGGGAAATTTGTTTGAATTAAATTATCTATTGTCTAGAGAATATAAAAAATAACAGCAGGAAAATTGCTTAGTATCTGGCAAAATGTGTCAAAAATATGCTTTTCTAAGTCCAAATGCCATTAACTTTCAACAGCGATCAGATGATAAATTATTTTCAGCTATAGGTACTATCAAAAGATCTTTTACAAATTCCTCATTTTAAAGATTTTACTTAATTCCTCCCTTTCACTGATGGATTAAATCACAACTATTGATTCTTTTCTTCCTTTGGGGCCTTACCCATCTGTCCTAACGCTTTCATCCCAGCACCCCTTGGGCTGAGAGAAGTGTTCTACAAATGAACCAGTGAAAACCTGGAGAAGATTCCAGGTCAAGTTTGTGTACAAGAGTTTAAATTTTTAGTGACAGTCTTCCCTTACTGCAGACGAAAGTTTCCACACAGAGCTGCACAAGCTAGCCCCACCAATTATCCTCCTCCTTTGAAAACCATTATCAACTTTTTCAAAACTTCTTTCATTTCACTGTTGTCACTTGATGAAAAGGAAACTAACCACCATGTCAAGACAACTCGGCTGCCTGGCAACCACGGGCCACATTTTAATTCTGACTTGCTTCTGGTCTTGACTAATGGAAAGTGACTATGTTAAGCCAGTCAGAAGAGTTGTTTGTCACTTCTGAGATGCAAACAAAACTATATTGTTTTGAGAGTCCTGGGCGTGATTGATGTAAAGATTTACAGTAACATCATTCATTTGCTCTTGTGTTTTAGTGGGACTGATGTCATATCTTTTCATGCTTTATTAAATGCTTTTGGAGAACTCAAATACATGGCGCTTTTTGTCCTTAAGAATCTAAAGAGATTTCTCTTATGCAAGCAAACTGGATTCCAACTTGTGAGATCTAATGATTCAACTCAACATGAGTCTGTAATTTAATAAGAAACATCAGCTGAGACGTGAATATATATCAAACTGACAAAAAAAAAAAAGCCAGGAAGAAAAAAAATAATCAACAGGGGGAGGGGAAGGAAAGACACACTGCTAACTTGCTGGCAAAAAAGCTCATTTAGACAAACTTTCCCACAGCTGAGTTAATTTTTTAACTTCTAATACCAAAAAGAATAGTTCAAATTCTGCTTCCCACCTCTTTCACTGTAAATATATGCAGTCACAAATAAAAAACACATGTTCATTGCACTAAATTATAAGTCATATCGTATCAATAATCCTGACTATGACAGTCTGAAATAGGTTGAAACAGTTTGTTTCCAAAGTAGTATAAAAAATCACCTCTAAAAACAATTCTATCACAATTTAGTTTTTGTAAAGACCAGGTTGACTTTTCAATTAAATAAAGATTAGGAGAGCATGAATCAACTTACAGGTAGTTTTCTCCTCCCGAACAGGGAGACACAGACTCGCACACTCTCCATGTATAGGTATCATTTTTTGCCATTCTACATGCAAAGTGTGTGTGGGTGTGTATATACACTGATGCGTTATGGTCTAGGCGAGGGGCCTGTGTAGCAGGATGGGAAGTGGTTGACAGGCAGCACGCCGAGGGTGCTGGTAAATAGCTCCTTGTCAAACTGGCAACCTGTCAAAGTGGAGTCCCCCAGGGGTTGACATCAGGCCCAGCGCTGTTTAATATCTTCAGAAGTGATCTGGATGATGAAGGGCTGATGACACTAGACTGAGTAGGGAAGTGGGCACTTCAGAAGGGAGCGCAACCCTGCAGGAAGACCTGCATGGGCTAGAAGAGTGGGCTAACTAGAACTTTATGATGTTGAACAAGTGTAAGGTCTTAGAATCATAGAATCATTAAGGTTGGAAGGGACCTTAAAAGACCATAGCAGGGAAGTTGGAACCTGGTGAGCAGGGACACCTCACACTAGACCAGGCTGCAAAAAGCCTCATCCAACCTGGCCTTAAACACTTCCAGGGATAGGGCATCTGCAACCTCCCTGGGCAACCTATTCCAGCACCTTACTGCCCTCATGGTGAAGAATTTCTTCCTGATGTCTAACCTAAATCTACCCTCTTCCAGCTTAAAACCATTACCCCTTGTCCTATCACTGCCCTCTCTGGTGAAAAGCCCCTCCCCAGCTTTCCTGTAGGCCACCTTCACGTCTCCCTGGAGCCTTCTCTTCTCCAGGCTGAACAGCACCAACTCTCTCAGCCTATCTTCATAGCAGAGGTGCTCCAGCCTTTTGATCATCTTTATGGCCCTTCTCTGGACCCTCTCCAACACGTCTATATCTTTCCTGTGCTGAGGAAAGAGGGTTCCAGAGCTGTACATGGTACTCCAGGACCCAAACTAGGGCGCTATTCCAAGCTTTCCCACAATACCAAACCCCTGCCTACCATCCTGAGCTAATGAGATGTTGGACATTACCAATTGAACAGTCCAAAAAATGAGCTGTCAGCTCAGCACCAGCACTGTGCCCTACAAGATAAGAGAATAATAGGTATTGATTGCAGGTGGCTGCAAGGAGCTGTCATATGGATCCAGTCCCCAGAGTATGACAGCATTGATATCAGTGCTGTAAGCAGCTGTCAGAGCCATATATGCAGGCTGAGGACCATGCTGCAAGAGGTCAGAGCACCCAGCAGAGAAGCAGAGACAGCCCAGTGCTGATAAAGCTGTTTCTCCTCCCATATAGCCAGACTCAGCAGCAGAGGATGCGGGACCCATTTTACTTGCATCAACAAACCAACAGATTAAGTGCAAGGCTGTGCCCAAAGCCTCCCTTCTGCAGTCAGAAATCACCAGGCTTTGAGGTCCACTGGGAAAGGGTAAATCCCGTCTTGGATGCCATGAAGCCACACCATTTCCATGCTTGAGCCAGGGTCTCAGCAGGGACCAGTACAGAACTGTGGAGGAATCCTGAATAATTGCACCAGATCAGGGCAGTGATTCTTTGGTTCTTTGCTAAGTATGTAAATTCTGCTTTGTGCCAATAGTGTGGAAAAAGGGTAAATTAAATGTATAGATTTGTTATGTAAGAGAGCTCTGCCAGACAGATGAAGCAGAGAAGTAAGAATGTGTGCCTGTCCACCTTCTAGAAAATAATTAAGATCTTTGCCAAGGCCTGCTACTTCAAGATCTCTCAATGCACGATTAAGTTGAAGCATTAGTGATCTCAAGAAAGGAGGAGGAGGAGGAAGGGAAGCAGCTGCCCATTCTTTCCACTGAGTGGAAGTCAGGGCTGGCACAGACACAATAACTCTATTGACACAGGAAAATAAATATGCATTCATTCAGAAGATTATCTAATCAGTCTAGGTCTAGATATTAGGTCAGTGAATTACCTCAGTTTACCACCAGTTTCAGCAAGCCCTGCATCTTCAAGAAGAAACAAATTAAGAACATGTACATTCCAGTATCACAGCATTTTTACAGTCCTCATCATAGACAAAAAGCAAAAGCTGGGTGTAAAACTGTCTGTCTATGGCCAAATTATACACACAAAGTGTGTTGTAAATCAGCTGCACCCCAGGGAAGGCAAGCTGTAAACTACCTATCATTTTACACAGCTACATATAACCATCATGGTGGAGGAAGCCTGAAAAGGTCAAGAGATTTTTCTAAACTACCTACATCTCCGGAATAGCTTAAGAAGCCACGTAATCTAAGGTCCTCAGATAGTATCTCTGTCTGCTGGTTTTTTTCCTTATGGAAACAAACTTGCAGCTTCTGTTGAATTAAACACATCCCAGCATCTCTAGCGCAGCATTTAGACAGTTGTGTTCCCTGTGCACTCTGCTGGGTAATCCTTCTGGGCTAAAGAACATGTAATGAAGCCCGCAGTTAACAATTTGGGAGGCTTGCCACTGGTTGTTGCCATCAGTTATTTTGCAGCTCATTCAAAGATAATGCAAAGGCTGAAAACTTGTAACTATTTTTTTTTTTTTTTTGAGAAAAGAGACCAAACAGTTCCTTTTAATCTTGTGCATTCTCCAGAGGGTTCCAGTAATCTACCTTAAACCACTCATAATTAAAAAAAAAAATAATTTTTTTTTTTTGCAGTATTTGAAGGTCCATGTTCTTTCCCAAAAATAAATATGCAAATAAAACTGCAGTGCAACTGACTGAAACTTTATACAGTTGTTCCAGGTTCATAAACATTTCATGACCTCAGATTAAATTTCAATTACAATACAAGTACTTCCACGAGCAGCAGAATGAGAGACACTTGTTGTCCCCTGGCTTTATGCTCATAGATTCCCTGGGACCTCAGGAGGTGCAAAGCTCCAGTGGAAAATGCTGCCCCAGGTGGGACATTCTCTGTCCTGCGAGGACTCCTGATACCTCAGAAGCCTTTCTTGCACTGGGAACAACAGCCCATCTTCCCTTGTTAGCAATTTCCATGAAGTTTATAGGAACTGACCAGCAGATTCACTACCTATAGGGCACAGCTTGACACTGGCATAAAAAACATGCAGAGATGCGTGGTCATATAAAACTTATAAACAGGATAAGAACTAGATTCTCTTGGGTCTAGACAGAACCAACAATAGGGAAGGGCCAAGGCTACATAAGCAAGGACTGATGTAAGAGTCGGTGATGAACCATTAGTGTCCCTGTTTCCTTATCACAGAAAAGGCTTTTTCCTCAGCCTTCTGGCTAAACTGCCCTCTGTAGCACTTGCCTGGCTTTCCATCCAATTTAGCCAAAACTCTTACATCTTACGCCTTGTAAACTGCTGCTTTCTCTCTTTCAGCTGCTGCTGAGCTCACTTTCTGCCCGCACTGCAGGGACGTCGCCTGTGCTGATCCCCTTGCTAATTCTCATCAGTGACAGCATTTGCAGCCCATGCCTTGACTCCCAGGAGGGCAGGCAGACCCTCCCCAATCTCTAATTTCAGTTCTCCAGGCTGTCCCCAAGTCCTTCACCTCCCTTCTGGCAGATGAGGGCTCCTCAGCTGTGCTCACAGTGCCCCCTGGCCCAGGACAGGCCTCATGCCCTTCCAGTCTCTTAAAATCCTTATCTTTGGCAAGTGGATCGTGACTTCTTGATACTCCAGATGATGCACCAATGCCTCACATTGTGCTTGTTTGTCATCTTTTCATTGTATGTTCCTTTCAGCAGTGAATACAGCTTATTTGTGTTGTGCACAGTGCCATGCAAATTTAGGGCACTATTTTAATGCATGATAAATAATTACTATAATTAACAGAAAAACAAGATGCCTCCTGGCAATTTGTCAGGACTAGACTCCTCTTTCCCTGCCAGATATTTTCATATGTATGACATGTACATATAAGACCCCTCTTGCCTCTGTGTAGGGACATGCATCTCCCATTAGCAGTAATGGGAATTATGCGTGTTCACTGAGGGGAGACTGTAGCCTACCCTGGCTGGTGTGATAGGTTAGTTGTGCTTTATTGGATCATACTGAGCATGCCACATAATTAAATAAAAAAAACCTTTCCATCCTCATTGTTCAGAGAGAAATATATAGGAAGCCCCTGTACACAATCATACTTTAATTAAATGCTGTTTGCAGGTGCTCTCTCTCCTTTCCTATAGCCATTTCTGAAAGAGCAATAATAAAAATAATCTGCAAAATAAAATGGTAAGGGATAAAAATTAGCTAGATTTACTAGACTGATGAGAAATTTTAAAAAATGAGCAATTTTAATAAATCACATTTTGAAACTATAAACATCCTTGTATTGGTAGATGCTACACTGCAAAATACTAAACTTCATTTCACTATCAATTTTCTGATTCATCTGAAGAAGTTCATTATCTGTTAAATTGAAGGCAAGCCTCCCACAGAGGAATGCTATCTAAAGATGGATGTGTTTGTGTGAAAGGATAGCCTTTCTTAGCTGTTTATCAAAAAAGACATTCAGTGACTAGTTCCTATACTTCACTACTTTGTAAACATAACATACAATACATACACATACAATCATATGACAGTGGCTCATTTTTGTCATCTAGTTGTGACACATTAATACAAATTTAGTCCAAACATCTAGAGTTATGCTGCTAGGAATGTTGCCATCTGGTTTTAATGAATATCTGGGGTCCATTTTTCAGTTAAGCTTTTCTTATTGTGTTTGTGTGTTGCTTTTTCCAAGCTATCTGCATAATTGCTTAAAGATTTTACTGCAAAATTAATATCCTCACTGTGAATGAGGGAGAAGGGCAAAAACCAGGATGACAAAGGCTGAAATGAGGTGAAAGGCAAATTCAATTTTTTCTTGCACCATAGAAACCTCGTCAGGACTAGCTTTATCTGGTAATCCACATTTAAACTTTAACCTGTAGGGGGGCTCTTTGTGTTAGTTAATGTAAGCATAAAAAGAGTCTGAACCACTAATCAGATTAATCATATTTTGTGAGACTCAAAAGCTTCATTAAAAGGACCTCGTTTCCAAGCTACACATTTCAGAAAGGGGAAAAAAAGTTGGCTATGAAAAGGAAAAAGTAACACTGAAATTCAAAAAGGCACAGACTATGTGTCTCCTGGAATTAAACCAAACAGAGTTAAGAACTGGAACAACATCCACCTTCATAAAATACACCTTGACAATGCCAAAATAATTAGGAAATTTTGCTATTGAAATTATGCATTCCCTACATTTACAAAGCTTTTTGTTAGGCACAAGAGAGAACTATTTATTAGATAAATACAATAAATGTCTTCCCTTTCCTCATATTTATGGAAGTCTCCCTCTTCGCTGAAGCAATCATATTTCCTAAGTTCATCAGGTGACCCCTCAGAGGAAAGAAAATGTGAACTTCAGAAGACTAAGAACTGGAATCTGTCATCTCTAGTCCTGTTATTTACATTCACACAAGAAACATCCCAGTTCCCTAAAGAGCATGAAAGTGAAAGAGCAAGCTACTCACCCAAGTCGATGCAGCATTGTGCTCTCTTTCAAAAACAACAGGAAAAAAAATCTATTTTCAAAAAGCAAAAGTTTCAGTGAACTTTTGCTCATGCCTATGGAACAAAACATTGTTTAAGAGCAGAATCTCAACCTCAAGATTTTCATCATTAAGTTCAACAGGAACCATTTGCACTTTGGACAGCTTGAAACCCATTCAGATCCCAGCTTACCCTGTATTGTCCTGGAGTTAGTGGGCCTCTAAAGGCAGGAGATGCTTTGAGGAAACAATCGTGCAAGTGAATAAAAGAGCTGAAAGTCCTGTATTTGGAAGATTTTTCAATACTGAACAAATGAAAGACTTCAAAGCAGTTACATTGTCCCTAAAATTACTTGTATTTAAGAGGTGGGGATAGAAATCAAGACAGGATACCACTGAGATCATCAGTTGAAATACAGACTCACCCATTTTTTCAACCATGGGACTAGGGAAGTGGGGTTAGCCTCACCTTTGTTTCTCAAGGGAGAAGGAACATTTTCATGTTGCACAGCAGCCAAACTGTCTGCTCATGTTTCACCATTATGTTTCCATTTTTCTTTCCCCATAACTTGCCAAGATCTCTTTTTGTTCCTGCAAGCTGCACAGCCCTCTGCATGACTTGTGTTCAAGAGGTTAGTTCACTCTTGGACCATTCAGGACCATAATTTTTTTAATGCACAAATTGAATTCTCCACTCTATGTGAGGTTATAGACAAATTAATAACTTTCTAAATGCCTATTTAAATGTTTTGTCCATAATTTTACTAAGCCTGTACTCCTTGGCATAGTAAGTTATATCTAAAGGCACTGCTCATACCCTGGGTAAGGCAAGAGTAGGTGAGGAATCTTCTGTGGTAAGTGACCATCACCAAGGAATTGCTGTCCCACTGCAAAGCTCAGAAGTGAAGGACAGAGCTTGGGTGGGCTAATTCCCTCTGCCACCTTCACACCTTCACAGAGCTGGTATTGTCCAGTAGCTGTACGCACTATAGAGGCTTTAAAGAAAGCATGATTGCTAAACTTTCTACACTTCCTAGAACTTACCCTTCACACAAGGTTTTAACACAAACTTTCTTTTCATGGCTTCATTTCTGAGTGTGTGCCATTGTGTGCCATCCTGTGCCCTGAGGTCTTCCCTGTTTCTTCATCAAACCAAGCAGCTGTCAAAATGTTCCTCAGCTCCATCCAGCACACATTCCCCAGTGTTCTCTTCCAAGGAAAAGGAGGGGAGACAGGTCAGTGAATGCCAAAGTCTTGCTCCAGTGAGGAGCTGGGATGTGGCCAAGGACAGGCTCCCAGGTTCCTAGTGTAGATGTAGACTGTGATACCATAGAATTCTTCAGAAAATATCACACAAATCTAAGTTATTTATGAGCTGACTTGAGCACATGTTTGCACCGGTGTAAATCTGGAGCAACTGCACTGGCTTCGGCAGAATCCTTCTAAGTCTAAGCCAATACAAATTAAAGCAGAATCTGGCCCTTTAGTTTAGATAATAACCAAAAAATGCTGCCCTAAAAATACAGACATAAAAGAATTTTGCCTGAACACAAAGAGAACCATTCGTAGGTCTGATCCAAAGCTTGAAATTGAAATGATCCAAAAAAAGAGAATTAAGAAAAAATAAGAATAGCAGTAGGACACATTAGTACTATTTACCACCATTTTGTATTGGGATGGGTTTTCTCAGCCTCCCTGATACTGTCTCACTGTGTTTTATGACAAGTTCCAGTGGCATCCATATAAACATTCCCAGAGTGTATTTCTGTGCAGCACAAACAGCTATAGTAAAAAATATCCCCTATCAGCTTGTCATCTGAGCTGTGATACTTCCCACTCCATAGCAGGGCAGAGTCAAAAGGATTAGCTTGCAGCACTGCTGTCAGTCTGCTAAAACTGCTGGAGATGGTTTAAGCCAGCCTGCTTGCCTTTGCCCTGAGCTGAAGTGGGGCTGTTCCCATGCCAGATTCAAGTTTTAGCTGAGGCTAATGAATAGCTGAGGGGATGCAAACTACTGCAGCTGTTCTGAATATGCTCTGGGCGTGTGTCTCATTTGATAGATTGGGAAACTGAGTCTCAGAGATGTAAAAATCACACGCCTGTGCCCACAGAAGTTTGTGGTGGTGACCCTCATGGAGCCAGAATCTTTGACTTCTATGTCTGCAGTCCCTCCTCCTGCCTGTACATCTTTAGTGCAGTGGGCATGGGGAGCTGGTCTGCCCCTGCCAGCTGCGCTGTGGGGCAGCCACACCCTGGACTCACTCAGCCCTCGCCCAGCAGGCAACTCAAGAGGGCATGTTCATTTCCCAAGACATGGAGCTAAACTTGCACAGCAGCAAATATGTTCAGCAAGAGAGTTCAAGGGCTGGGAGCATTCAAATTATACTCAGCAGCTCACATAAAATATATTAAATAATTTCCACCCACCCCCTTTTAATTCTAGGCCCAGGTAATGGGATCTCTAAGAAACCATGTCAAAAACCAGCTGACTCCATAATAAGCTAAAACATCAACATCTGTTCAGCCAAAATGATGACAAGTCTAGTGAATGCACATTTCATAATAAGTTCTACACAAAGATCTTGAGAATCTCAGAGAATATATGGTGATGATAACTTATGAATGTTGACCCTGCCTTGCTTTAAATTTGTGGGTCTGTTAAAACCCAAGCAACTTGTGAGATGTTTGCGTAAGTTGGACATGGTCCACATTTCCTGAACTTCATAATGTCACTTGTCTCTGCTATTCCAGAATAATTCTTCCTTTTCCTTTTTTTTTTAAATAATATAAAAAAAACCCTAAATAAAATCCACTATGTTTTACTTCTATAACTGTTAGATAAATTGTTTTTAAAACCAGTACAAACCTTATCAATTCCAAATAAAGGCAACCTTAGAATCCCCACTGGTGACGCCCACAGGAAAGCAGCAGATCCAGAGCTTTTACCAATTCAAATACAAATTTCTGTTCTGCAAAGAGAAAATTCCCTTTGTCCTGTAGTTCCAGACTCTATAGATCATTAGGTAGGCAAAGCAAACTTCTAATCTCTTCATCATTCTGGAAAGAAGTTTGTCACAAGGTTCATGATGCTCTAAGTCACTTTTGTTTCTGTTCTGCAGCCTCCATCTCTCCAAGTTAAAACTCGTGCAGAACAAACCGGCGCTGCTGAGCTCAGCAGCGTTGCAAAGGAGGAATCTGTGGCACCCTAAGGCCTGATTATATAAAATTGTGTAATGCTGCCAAGAAACTGGAGTGGGAAAACATTCCCATGACTGCTTGGTAGGGCTTCACGCCTATGAGGCATGTGTGAAGATAGCTTCACACCTATGAGTATTGCACAGAGTCAGACCCTCATCTCTTCTCCGAGATCTTAAATAATGTTCCAGCTGGGGATCAACTATAAACATTTTTGCACTTTGGGAACAATAAAAAGAGAACACATGGGATAAGAAACACTTGGTTAAATTTGCAGCTTTTCTCTACATTATAAATAATGAGGATGCATTTTTCCCTTCCTCCTCCTGTCAGCCACCTTCTGTTCTCTTGTCCCTGCTGCACTACTGTCTAAAGGCTCCTATCTCCAATCTTTAAGCACTCAGATTTAGTTGTAGCATCTAGTATTCTTAGGGACACAAAATGTCATCTGACAGACTTCTAGAGGACAAAAGTAAAATTAGCTCCCTTTTCTGTCTGGGCTTCCCCAAACGTGGTGAGGATTCCATCCTTTACAATTCCTGAGATGTGACTGCACAGGAAGTGCAAAATTCTTCAATATCACTCAGTGAAGTTCTACAGAGAAAGTTAAAACCTACACACTTGCCTAGATTGAGTTTGAGTACATGTTACGGGCAAAAATATGGGAAGGGATTCTTACTTGAGCATCACAAAAGATTTGGAGGGAGAGTATAAAAAAATGAGGACAGGCACCGAGATTGTCTGGATGCAATATAAGTGAACATCCATTTGTTTGGAATTTTGTTTACCCTTGCAAATCAGAGGAGGCAGTTCACCAGAGTATCTGTTGGTTTGCTGTATTTCAGAGTGTTATTTCAGCTGGACAAAGTATGAGCAGTTTTGCAGCTGCAAACATGTATAATGTCTTAAGCTTTTAGTGACAAAGCAGCATTATACCTTAAGACATTATATTGCTATGGTATAGTGTTTTATTCAGATGATCAGAGTAAGAAAATAGAAGTTTTCTATTGCCTGAATTGCTGTTGAATCAAGCAGCTAATTTTTCTGCCTCTAAATGAAGAGAAATAAGGTACTTTTTCAGTGTTCTGCACCAACAGAATATTTTTAGAATGTTGCAGGTTATGGGCCCATCTGCATCCTGTTCCTCTGTAACTGCACAAAGGAAAGAGAAGCAAAACTGCACAGTAACAGAGGAGGGACAAAGAAATTACTCAACATGAATTTGTTCTATCAAAATCATGGTATGGGCACATTGCTAACTCATGTTGGCAAGCTACCATTACCTAAATTACAGTTTTATGGCACAATAGTAGAAAAAGAAGATTATGCACAGTGAAACCTGATTTTAACTGGGAATGTAGTAATTTGGCTGGGAAATTTAGCCACTGAGGGAAAGACGCTTTTAAAAGTCATATAGTCTAGAGGAACAGATACAGCACTATCTTTCAGACCACCTTCTCATGAGCCTTAATAACAGTACTTTACAGTTTCTTGTAGTTAAATAAACATTAACCCATATGCACAGACTGTGTGCAGGCCTGAGTCGCTATAACACAATCCCGCTTTGCTTCTCGCTCACCTCATGTTGCTGCTTCCTGGATTTTCAATGGTTAAACTTCCACATAAGAGATTTGCTTGTAAATATATTAAACACTTTATCATGCCAAGCTTCACCTACAGGGTGTATCTTCAGCCCGCTGCACGCATGCAGAACTGAGGCCTCAAAAGGCCGAATGAGGCGCCTACGTGTGTACGGTAAGTTATTGTGAGATCGTTCAGTTACACACTCAGATCATAGTTTCTACAATAACATAAAGAGAAACTACACAGAGCCTAGACAAACAGTCTGCTGCCTTTGCCTGACATTTCCTTTTAAACAGTCATTATTTGAATCTCTTTTCCTAAGGGTGCAGTTTGCGATCACTTTAGGCAGGCTCAAACTAGGTGCTGAGGAAGTTCTGAAAGTTGTCCTAATTTTCCGTTTGACAGTAGAAACTGGCTTCACTGTGGGCCTGGTGAGGCCAAGGTACTGTGATCCCTGATGTTAGCAGGTGGGCCACCCTGTGCCACCAGTGCATCTCTCTACCCATCAGTAAGAGAACAGTGAGAGTTGTGCTCAGGCCTTCACACACCCACAGAGATCTTTCTTCTAGGAAAATATGCACATCTAAACTTAACAAGGCCTGTGCAGAGTAACCCGAAGGCATTAGTATCAATACTGATGGTTACGTGACCTGAGTGAAAACGTACTTGGTTTAGAACTAAAACCACAAAGTGCTGCCTGAATATTGAGTGTGAATTTAGTATAAGGGAGAAATGTAATCTGGGATCTAATGACCCCTTTTCTCTTACCCTTTCACCTGTAACTCCCTCAGCTCTCCACACAGATGCATCTTCAGTCTTCTTGAAATAATAATCAAATGGGTGACTGTTCCAATGGCTTTTCAAATTACTGCAAAACTATTTTGCAAGGTGATCCTGGAGAAAATGTAGGAACGGTCTTACCACCTAGCAGAAAAACAAATATATTCTAGTGAAAACCAGCAATTCTGCTTAAACAGATAGATATGAGCATTGATTTGCTCAGCCAGCTGGTGGTGGGTGACCCACAAAAGTGTTTGGAGGGTCTCTGTGTAAGAACTGGGAAGTTAGGATTAGAAATGTGTCTAACTTAAGAGGGAGTTTTAAGCAATTAACTCTGCAAGCAAACAAAAGTGAAGCACAAAGAAACACTAATGGGAAGAGATCATTAATGCAATCCATCCACATTCTCCATCCATATGCTCATTACCTGCTGAAAACACCAGTAGGATTTGCCTATACAAGGAAATGGACCAAAATAGCTATTACAGAATAAGCCATTCTTCAATAGCTTTCTGTTTGTCCCTGTGTGGACACTGTAGGAATAATTAGCACACTTATTCTGTTCTAGAATAATCAGTGCACTAATTATTCCAAAACACTTTCTCCACAAGGGGAGCTATTGTGAAATAGCTTGTGCTCCTCTGCTCAATTTCCATGTGTAAAAAGGACGTAATCCGTGCTGGTGGAATTGTTGCACCCCTGGACTCCAGGGACAAATCATATTATAGACAAACTTCGATTCTCCCTTCGTTCAGGCTGGTTTGTTAAAGTAAATGAGTACACAGAGTTGCTGTGAAAACAGGATTCAGCTGTATGGCAATGAATAAGCTTTTATTTTAGGAGCTTTCTCTTTGTAAAATTATTTTAGTCACATAGGCATCCAAACTTATTACTGGATTTAATGACTGTGGTGTATAAAAGCTGACATGGTAGATGAGACTTTGCCCACTCTTTTTCAAAGTGTGAAATGCTGAAATTGGATGAGTATATAGTATAATAAGCTAATTTGATGGGGTAGCTTTATCCAGTCTCTGTGTTCAGAAACACCACTGATCTAGCAATTTTGTGTGGTGCAGTGCAATTAGACTGAAGACCAATATGTTGAGACAGTGACCCCACAACACTGTTAAAATCCTTTTAAATTGAAGGATGGAAATCATGGTGTCAGATTTTACTAAACTGGGAGGAAAGTCCAAATACTCTAGTCTACCTACTGCTCTCCTTTCAGCAGCCCAGCATACCAACTTTGCAGAGTAATTTGCAGAGGCAGACTCAAATCTGTCTCAGATCTCTGTTTCTCTTGATTTTGGTGGTTTTGTTTGTTTGCTTTCGTTTTTTAAATCTTTCCATTTTATCAAGGGAGGTATAACCATATCTGAAGAACCAGTCTCCTCCTTTCTATTCAGGCAGTGACAAAATAACACACTGACACAAGCGGATAAAACCCTTTTTCTCTCACACCACGTGATTTGAGATATATAGTGCTCAGATAGAAAGGCTGTGTAATATCCTACTTTGTGAAACTGGATACAAGATGTTTACATGCAATAAATAGTACTATTTTCCACTTGCACATTTCACACAGGTTTCACTGACTCACCATCCATCCGCTGCCTTTTTGTCACTAGAGGGGAATCATATACGGTTTGGAATATATTTCAAAATAAATGGCATAATTGCTTAGCATGTATTTTCAGTAACATTTTCAATGGTCATGGGATATAATTTGTTAAGGCTTTACCAGTCTTTCCTGTCTGCCTAGGATCTAGGAAGTCATCTGACATTTATCAAGTCACTAGTCCTCTTGAAACTCTCAGCTCCTTCTCACAGAATTATTTTGCCACCAATTCCTCAGCCTTTTATCTTGAAGTTTATTTAGCCCAAGATACACTGTTAACCAATAACTGCTCTGAATTTACTACTAATAAAATTTTATGTAATAATTTTCTGTAATCCATTACATTGATTTTTTTTTAAGATCATAAACCCAGAATTCTGCACAGAAAAATTGTTATTAAATAGCTCCTTACCAGAAGAAAATATTGACATATACATCTCTGGCTCCAAAAAGCTCACTGATGGATTTATTTTCACTTTTTGCCAAACTAATAGGTCAAATTAGATTTGTAACAAATAACATTTGTCTATTTAAGGCTCATAAAACAGCTTTTTGTTGCTAGTGATTGCCATAATAATTTTTTCCTCAATTAAATTTTGTGTTCATTTACAAGATGGATGCAATTAGAAATATAAAATGTTCAGTATTCTCAGATCAGACTCTGTTATTATCTTGTTTCTCATGGGCTACTGTAGCTGTTCTACCCTGAATTGAACTAGATTATGATTACTAGTTAAGAACTGAAAACACTGCCACTTTTACTTCTTTCTGTGAGTTACTTTATAAATAAATACTTTCAATTACAAAATTGTTCCCAAAGAAATGGGAATTATGTTGAAAGTATCCCACTGCTGCTGTAACAGTTTCAGATTTATTGAATCCTTCCCACTGTATTACAACAGCTCCTGCTGTTTTACCTGGACTGCAGCAATACCAGACACCAGTCTTGTATTTTTTAATGTTTCAAACCATCTGGGGTGAAAAAAACCCAAAACAACCCAACATTCTTCTGGCTTCAAGCTTTTGATTAGAATCAGAATGGAAATACTAAGAAAAAAATTCAAGATGTCCATTTCTCATTTCCAATAGGCTGGGTAAGAGCCATGCAGCTACATTTCAGTTTTACAGTTATCTTGGATTTTACAGGCAAAGGTATAATTTTATTTTATTTGTATTTATTAAAGCCAACCCGAGCATAGTGGCACAGAGGATACAGCTGTGTGAGACAGGCGAGTGAAGAAACATGCTTAGCATTAAAACAACCCTGAACTTGGAGAGACATTCTTCCTCATCTGCAGCTATTCTACAGCTAGAGCTGTGCTCTTAAAGTCATTCCTATGAGGAAGTCTCCTATCAAATTTCTTGATCTTATTGTCGTAATCATAAAGTGAGAATACAGGTTCTGGATATGGGCTTTACCACTGTGTGAAGGAATGCTGCAAATTCAAATGTCTGGATAATTTCACCCATTGCTTTAGTACTGGATCATTCTTATTTCTTTTTCAATAACTTCAAAATGTAAGGAATGTGATGATTGATACTCTTCCTTCCTTATATCTATACAGACCTTTGTACTCTAACTTTGCCTCAAATTGCTGCTTCTTTCCTATTTATATACATTTACATACATTTACCTGTTTTAAGTGTATGTGAGAACATTCACATCACCAGCTATAACTTGTTTACTGACCATTGCATCACAAACAGCAAAGACAAAATAAAAATTAGTGAAGGTTCCAAGTGACAAAAAGCATTGACTTTGGTTTCACACTATAAATAACTCCATTGAATACTTCTGGTCCACCAAGGGTAAGCCACAGCGTTTTCTAATTTTACCATTTTTAATTGTCTTGCTAAGGTCAAAAGGATTATTTACTTGTCTAAATTTGTCCTAAATAATAAGTAAGGGAACTAAATGATACTTAGAGAGTGTTCCAAAACAATATAAACAAAACCAGATCAGCTGTCTCGCCAGTTGCTCGCATGGAGATTCCAGAAAAGCTATCCATAACACATCAAATTCTTTTTTTTTTAATTTTCATTCTTAACAAACTATTCTTTCATGAACACAAGGACAGGAAAAATCAGCTGCCAGATGGTGAGCTAGGGTATCAGCTATTGGATCCAATGGTACACTGAAAGCAGCCAGCATTCTCAAGGAAAGATATTTAATGGCCTCTGAAATAAAAATTCCCCAATTTCTGGTAATCAGTAAAATAGAATCAATTAAATAGACAACTGCAAAATGTATCCACCAAGAGGATACTCCACTGTGTAAGCGGAGATCAGAATAAAGAGGAATAGATTGAAAAGAGCCATTTCAACAGTGACTTGTTATAAATTACATATACAGAGCAAGTCCTGCAAATAACCAGGTTTTCATGCCAGGAAGACAGAGAGTCTGTATATAAATTTATGCTGACTTTGTCAGAGGTAGATGACATCTTTGGTTTTCTGACATTCAAGTCTCTGTTCTTCACTGGTATTCCCTTCCCAAACTATTACAGGGTGCTTTCTGTATTCTATCCCTTGCCACCTTTGCAGATGCATTCAGTGTGTTACACATTACTGAAATTAGCCCTCCCTAAGATCCTGGCAGTTCAGAACAGCCTCAAGCAGAGAAAGAGATAAACATATATTTGTATAACTATGAAATGCCTCGGTTGAAGGTAAGCAAAGAAATTAGACTTGGAGAGTTCATAAGGGGAATACAGATCATAAAATCAACAGACTCCCCGAGATAAAAATAATGACCAAGCAGTTTAAGCCTGTAACATTCTGAAGATCATACAAAATTAGCTTGGCAAAGTACAATACTCAGAACAGTCATTTGAAAACACCACACCATGCTCAGATCAGGAAAACATTCCATATAACCTCATTGATTTCAGAATTTGCTTTATGATAGGATACACAGCAAATTTCCAAATGCATTTTCAAATCAGAACGTAACAATCTGTATTTACAAGCTGGACTCCTTTCCTCTTTGAGTTTCTCACCAAAACCCAGCTCCGTGCCTAAGACTTAAAAGGGCTTTAGATTTTCTGTTGCAATTAGGAGCTTTTAAAATTTTTTCCCCCACAACTCAAGAGTAAGCAGTGTCTTTGGACATGAGTTTTCCTCCACACCATCACTATCAAACAAGAATAACTCAAGTGACTGCAATAGTGTGACTCAGACATTCACTAATTTAACTAAGACACACATTTGGCCCATTTATAAAACTGGGTGGATCAAATCCCCCTCTCACAATCTATTTTGAAATATTTGTTGAACATGACAGATGCAACATGAAGACACCCCTAGACTGTGACAAAAAGAAGTTTGATAAAGACATAAACAGGAGTCCCAGTTCTGTCTCCTGAATATTACAGAAAAACCTTCTCTGAGGACACATTATCCTGTAACTATTGATTGTGGAGTTATTTTCATTTTCTGCAAAGCAGGGTCTTCTGGTTCCTCCCAGTCATTGGACTAAATGGACCACAAGTGAAATAAAAAGGAAATAAAATGGATACTCCTATGCACAACCATTTTCATGTATGGACCTAACAAGAAAATGACCTTGTAAAATCACATTTTTCCAAACGACATCTAATACTTTTCACTATTCTTTGCACAGGCCAAACTGAAGACCAGCTGATGTCCAGATGTCCCACAGATTTATTACTATCAGAGAATAGGGAGGGAACAAAGTCTGTTGTTACACCCTTCTACTACTGCACACAAATGCAGGACAGAAGAGGCAAAGGAAAGAAGGACGACAGCTGAAATTCACCCACTGTTTTGGCTACCAGAAATGGCTGACTATACTAACAGAAGAATTTTTCATCCCCTGAAGTGGAGCAGCAAAGGGATAACTTCTCTGGGCTGCCAGGACACCTAGCAGGCCTTCTGTATTTTGAGACATGATTCCTTAAGGCAATATGACTAAAGGGATGTGGCTCCCTCCAGTGAAGGGTTCTGCTTAAATGCAACACTGAGCCCTGAAAAAAAATATTGACTCATTCCTCATTTGAGCTGCCAAACGTACCAGGAATACCTGGCAGCAGCTCCCTGCCATGCTGCCAACCATTTTAGGTACACAGCCAGCTTATTTCAGTGTTTTCAGACAAACTCAGAGGATTTGCAGCACAGCAGTGGAGGAACAAAACCAACATTTGATTTCTTTGCACAAATGTCTATCCCAGACTGGGGTTAAACCCTCTCAGGCAGAAACCTCCAGAATTAACTAGTGTCCTGCATGGCACAAACCTAGGCTCAGCTTCCTCTCTCTAAATCAGACAATGAAACAGTGGATACCAAGAAATTGCCTCTCCTGTTCTCAGGATGTTTTATGTTCATGTCACATGCAATCCTGCAAAGCCTTGATAGGTACATTATTTATGGTCTAACATAATTATATTGGGTATTTATAGTTTATCCTGCAGGAGGCAGGAGACGTGTGGAGAGCAGAACTTGCAAATGCCAATGAACTTTTGCAGCGGGTTTTGAAAAACTACAATTTCTCTTAAAAACAAGAAATGCAAAATGGCAAGAAGTTTGGTAATAACATCTAGGGTAAAATGGGGGAAGGGTGCCATCAGTTTTGAAACATGAGTTTTTATCCTCAGAATTTCCAGATTTTCACTCAAGTTAATCAGAGATCCCCCCATCCCAAAAAGACTTTGCTAGAACTTTTTAATAGCATTAGTTCATACAAAAGACAAAAACAGGACACTGGACAATTTCCCTGTTGGTTGCGCTGCATTAACTGATGTTGTCACAGTAAAATGCCAAACTATCACATGTAAAATCCTGGCCTTCCTTAAGTTTCCTTAAAAATTACTATCAGTTCTGAAGGGATCACACTTTCACCCAAAATGCTTTTGCGCTTGACACATAATCCTAAATGGAGCAATGTGTGAGCAGAAAAGAACATGCATGTGTTAGAGCTCTAACTTGTGATCTAGGAGCTGAAGACACTGTTTTGATTCAGCCTTTTCCCATGGTTTTGGGTGAGTTATTTAATTCCCCTGCAGCTCAAATGCCCTTCTGTAAAACAGACCCCACCATATGGATAGGATTCATCTCTCGCACAAGATACCATGAGATGCTCAAGGCTATGATAATAAAAGATATCTCAATGCTCTTGCTAGGGCAACTTTAGTGTTATGGCACCTAGCTTGACTGAGCAGGAGAAAAAAGAGAGATTTACAGTTTATGGATGAAGTTTAGGACAACTTCTGTTATTTGTAATAGAGGAGAACTCTTACATTTCTTAAATGAGCTACACAGTGTAAATTTGAACTTCTGCAGCTGTCAGTAGCAAAACATGTAAGCTTCAGCTTGGGTGGGACACTGAGTTTGCAGAAGTCCATTGGATGTCCCTCACCTTCATGCAGCACAGCTGAATTCTGACACAAACTGGTTCTGCAGATGGTAATCAGTGGGTAAGGTACAGGGCTACGCAGCAGGGCTGTACTTGTATCCCAGATTTTTCCCTCCAAATCAGAACTGCTGCCCTTCTTTTAACTTCTATTATACAGTGTCCATACTCTCAGTTCTTTGCACAAACTTGCACAGACTTCACTGATGTTTCTTAATAGCAAGATATTTAAGTAGAATCAAGTGCAGATACATCCTGGAATTTTTACTAATGCAATTTCAGTGAGTAAAAATCAGGAAAGTGGCTGGCATTCATGCAAATAGCTCTGTTCCTATTGGTGTATATAGACCTAGGAATATCTCTAGGATTACACAAGGAAACCAATGTTAAGGTCCGGCAATGTAGAGAAGGCAGAGAGCTTCAGGCAACTGGTACCCTGTAGCTGTGGTAGAACTGGTGCACATCAAGAAACTGGCAGTACCAGTAAGGTTTCAAATAAAAAAAACCTCAGCTTTGAACTGAAGTAGTGACAAGCTAGATGATAAAACAGACACTCAGCAAAGGCTCTGCACAGAATGCCAAAGTTTCAGCTTGCTTTTCTTTTTTAAAGAGTGCTAATTTGTGTTTATCAGCACAATGAAAGGTTGGGCATGGAAACATACTCAGAACTTAAAAGCTAAAACTGGACTGCCTACATTTTGTTCTTTTTTTCATTAATCATCACTGAGTATTCTGCACAGACACAGCCCATGAAAGTAATAATAGGGAGAAATTAATTAGACAACTGTATTTCAATCATGGGGTTTTCTTGACATTTTGTATGAAAGGAATGCAGCTCAAGCAGTTTGTAACTGACAGCAATACCATGAAATTGCACTACAGCCTTGATAATTATCCTCTTCATTATTTTTATAATATATAAAGAGATAAAGTACAACATTCCCCTTTCATTTTATAATAGTATGCAGTATAATGGAAGCAGCTGAAGGAGAATGTTTGTCTTACAATCTAGGGTTTAAATCTAGTGACAAGGAAAGAAGTATCACCTTAATGATGCACAGAAAAGAGCACTACAAGCAGCCATCCTCTCTATAATTATTCTGTGAAAACTGTAAGCATATGGGATAAATCATATACCCCAAACTTTTTTCCTTCTTCTCTCTACTTAATATTCAAGAAATGTCTATGACAAAGCACTAGAAGGAAAAATATCTTAATCTCATTTACATAGATTTCTTTCATTGTTAAAAGCTAGTGTCATCAAAGCACGCAAACCCAGAAAACTAATAGAAATAGGAAGAATCCTTTTGGCTCCAGACGGAGACATGAAAGGAGGAAAGGTCTTATCAAGCATTATGGATAATTTCAAAGTAGTAAAAAAGTAGTAAAAGCAGTAAAACAGTAAAAATTCCATAATTTGGTAAACTATTTTGGACAATATTCAGAAAATGTAGGTAGGGAAATCCCAGCTAGAACATGACAAACATGCACAAGGAGATGAAGAGTTGTTTCCCTGTCTACCATAGTGTCAGTTCAACTTGGTATATGAACAACCGAAGTCAGCTCCAGATGGCTACAAAACAAGGCAGTCTGTTACCTTAGTAAAGCAGAGTTTGAAATCAGGATAACTTCAGGAACAGCAACTTTGCAGGCAGTTTCAGCAAAAGCTGCCAAATTAAGCCTGTAGTGATATGAAGCACTTAAAGCAGAGAGAACAGTAACCTCCTGTATCTGAACATGAAGTCAGGATTTCCTCTTGATGCAACTCTCCCATAAAAGGTAAAATTTATTTAGTCTAGGCAACCTAGCTTCTTAGTCTGAATTGACTTATCCTAATAACTCAATTATGCATGCTTTCTTATGTAGACTGCCTGGCTCCAGCAGAGGAGCTCAACTTTTAGTTTACCAACATACCTTTAAAATTTCTTTCTTCAGTCATTTTAAGTAACACTCCAAAAGGAAGATAGCTTGTGCATACATTGAAAATCCATCAGTAACCTTTATCATTTTTTAATATCACAAGAGGAATGTGAGACAGTGATATTGTGAATCTAAACATGGGTACTGCAGCCATGGAATGCAGACTTGGGTCATATTTGCTGCAGTAGGAGGACATAAACTTCAGGGTGTCTGATTGCAACTCATTTTTTATTATCCCCATGACATGCATTTTTGTGGGTACTCCGTGCCACTTGTCAGTCAGTTTTCCAGAGGTTTTGCTATGCTCAAGCTTTAAATGGATCTGTTAAAACTTTGGAGGGGGGGGGGGGTGGGGGTTGGAAAAAGCAGCCAGAACTATTTGGCTGCTTGCCCAGGTATTGTATGAATGATAAAACATATCTTTCTGCATTTTCACAGCCCAGCCATGTATTCATTTAAATATACCTGACAGCTTTAATACCTTTAATACCAGCTTTAAGTGTTTTAGCAACACATATACTTTTGCAATGCATTTTGAGTAAATCTGCAACTTCAGCTATTCACCCACCAGTTCCTGTGTCAGGCAGCACAGCTTATCCTGTAGCTTCCTGGAAACACGGACTTCATGGGCAATGCCCTGTCTGCCTTGCTTGTCTCTACAGCACAGGAATACAGAGCATGAAGTAGGCAAGTTGGTCCTGCAAAACCTATACCCTGCCTCTCAGCTGTGCATCCACAGCACTGCCAGTGCATCCTCTGCACGTACCCCATGTGCACAACAGATCTGATGGTTCCTCATTACAGCAGATTCACTGTGTATGTGGTGTAGGGTCAGTCCACATGTGTGCCCTGAGTACAGGATTGTCAGACCTCTTGTGCACACAAAGATCAGCATCATCTTAACAGCACATCTCAGACACAGTGAACCATTGCAACCTTTTCCCGTGACACAGTGGAAATACAAGTACCTTAACAAGTATCTAAAGTCAATGTTATCATTAGTGGAAAATACTTTTCTGTACTGAAACATATTATGGTTATTCAATAATGTTCTACTCAGTAACATATATACCCCAGGCAGTTCTTTTCATTGTTTTTCAATGGATCAGAGCAGACTATGGTATTTTAGGGTCTATAGAGAATAATGCAATCTTAGGTTTTGATCCTGAAGAACAAAAGCCCTGGATTACCCTAAGTGCAAAGACAGGAGAGCTGACAAAATGTGGGGGGGTGGGGAAGAAGAGAATCTGTCAGATCTTTGAAGTAATCCAAGGTCAAAAGTTTCCTCTTAAGAATACATGAGCAATGTGAACTTATCCTACCCAGGAAGCCACCTCACAAGGTAAACATTTTCAGAAGACCAGTCCTTGAAACTCTTCCTAGTGTCAAAGGTTGAAATGAGCAAAGTGGCAGCTGGTTGAAGGCATTTCTCCTTTGAAATGTCCAAACTTCCTTAATTTTCAGAGACATTTTGCAGATAACACCAACAAAAGCCTCCTTCGTACATTTAAAAAGAGCCTGCACCCTTGGAATAATTAAAGGTATTCAAGTTAAGCATCAAGAAAAAGAAAAACCAACACAAACCATACCTTCTCCCCCCAGAAAAAACTCAGATGCTTTAAAAAAATTAATATAACTTGAGTATCCATAAATGTGAGCTATCAAAATTGCCCATTAGAATAGAATCAGAGTGCTTTAGAAGTTGAAGCATTAAAGAGCTTTCCATCCCTCAGGTGTCCATTATTTGCCTCAGCTGAATTGCCAGAACAGCCTCCATGAGCTTGCCAGTGCTAAGCCTGCTTACATCACCCTCCAAGCAGTTGATGCTGAGATGCTGAGTTTGCACTGAAGTGAAGAGCAGGTGCTCACAGAAATCCTTTTAGCAAAGAGTTAATGATGGTTACCTGAAAGCATCCGAGATATCCTCCTGTTTAAAATTGTAGAAGTTGGTTGCCTTTATGTTTAAACTTATGAAAATTCAGACTTACAAGACTGACAGTATAATACACTTCCCAACAATTGTCACTTCAATATGTGTACGTTGTTTTCATTTGCTCAAACGAAAGTTATTGTTTTCACTTTTTCATCTCTAATTCAACAGGATATTAAGCACATGAAAAGTTTTACATGCACAGATAGGACCATTAAATTAGGCCTATTCACATAGGTAATATAGCTTCAGACTACCTAAAGTACCTAAAATAGTATCTACAGGTGGAAAAGAAACAGAGAGAGGAAGATTCTAAACAGGAGAGCTTGAAAAGACATAGAGCATAAAGCAGATACACCATCAGATTTCTTCATATGGAGGCACTGCTGCAACAGTGTTGTTTCTTCAAAGAGGTAGCCTCTCAAAAACATAGAAATATACAGATTTTTCAAACACATTAGAAATATGGTCTAATATGAACATCCTAAAAAGGGGAAATCAATAAATGGCATGAAAAACTTCAAAGACGGACCTCCTGTCAATGACAGAGGTTCTTCAGCAATGTAAAGTCTTTGAAGAAGGACTCCCAGTGCTGGGAAACCTTTGAAGTGACAGAAAGCAGACATTTATAATTACAGAAAGGTGCGGTGTCCAGCAGAGATAGTAAAAAGATATAACTGGGGTATGTGTGGGGGAGGTTGAGCAGTGGCTTGGGCCCTCAGTGACCCTGTTCACATGAAGCCTAAAAGCCTGCAAGGTCAACTCTATATCCATATGAAAGAGACAATTTGTGAAATGGAGATGTGCGTAGGGCTTAGAAACCAGATTACTACAGCTTTCACACTTCTAGAGTATGTTTATGAACCAAGGCATCTCTCTCTCTCCTCACCACCCCAGATTCCAGCACACACACAACCACACAGCCCATTTGCACTTTGCAGCCTAGAGTTCCCCTGAGGGGATAGCTGGGCTTCTTACATCCATTGGCTCGGAAGCTGGCTAGTGCTATGGAGCAGGTAGTCCAGGTCTACAGATATTTATCTACATGTTTTTCATGAGTGTACCACTCCTTCCTGAAATTCTTACTTTCCTCTTCTCCTTTGCTCCCTGGCTATTTTTTAATAAAGTGATACAGAAATCCAAACAAGTGAAAATTTTTTTTCTGGAAGAAAACCATGAACTGTCTGGATTCTGGACTTTGAATTCTTGACTACTTGAAAGGAAAAATGAGAAAGCTTAATTTACAGGAATAGACTTTTGGTTTTCTTTCAGACTACAAGGTAAGTCTGTTGTGTTTTGGAGCAGAACAGGGTCTGCCCATGCTCTGAACAGGCTTAAAGCAGAAGTCGTTTTAGCGTGGTATGAGCTCACACCAGTGTGCACAGCTGAGAGAGACAGCAGCTCACACTTGTCCATACCTTTCATATCTGCACAGTTCCTGGTTGTCCAGAAGCACAGGGCCAGGTCTTTTGCTTCTGCCCCGAAGATTACATAGCTGTATCCAAAATATTTATTTTTAGCTTCTTTCCTGTCTGTGACGTGCTAGAGATAGAACATTTACAGAAAAACATCAATGCCTGATGCCAGCTAAGATTTTCTAGAAGTTGAAATGAAAGACAAGCAAGCAAATCAGCAGATGCTGCCACCTCATTTGAACTCACTTGGTCTTTCTTGTATAGCTAGACCAGGATCTGGAAGCAGGACTGCTCACAGTGGGCTGAAATGGATCTTCCATTACAGAGGTCTGTATTCTTCTGTCCTGGTGTGAAAAGGACACTAGAGCATCCTGTTCCTCAATGTAAGAAACCCCACCTGTAAGCCTCAAATCCACATAGTCCCTAGGCAGGAAAAAAACAAACGAACAACCAAAAAGCAGCCCCTTTTTACTTGTGCTTCCCTGCAGGCTTGCATAGTTAAGTACTTCCTAGCAAAGGCTGGTAGAAGATGGCATCATTTTAACATTGAAATAAACACATGGACAATGATGCTTAATAACTGATGCTTTTACATGGCACATGGCATCTACAATCCTAACAAGTACTAACCCAATTTGTGAATGGAAAAACTGATGGCCAGGACAGAAATTTAGGCTGACTCTATAGAAAACCTTAAAGTCTTAGCACAAACATACCAACTCTTACTACCGCAGAAAATTTAGAGTAGACAGCATTGAGTCTATTTTTGTCTTTAGATAACCTTCAGTCCCAGGTTAAGGTCAGGACTAGAGAAAATAATACCAAAATCCAGTGCAGTCTATAGAGAATTGCTGAAGGTTATTTTGTTGAACTCTTCTTTTGCTGGCCAGGCAGCAACCATGTAATTAGGATAACTATGCAATAGAGTTTTTAAGGGAGTGCTAGAGAGAAAAACTCAAACTACAGTATGTATAAAAGCACTGTATTTGTTTTCTTATGCATCAACAATTTATTTTTTCTTCTGTTCAGGAGGTTGGCCTGAAGGGAATAAGGGAAATCACAAAGATTATTACCTTTTTATAACTATCTTTCTAAAAGTTATGGCATCAGCTCCATGAGATGCATAGTAAAAAGGGAAAAAACCCTCTCAATACCAATGGCGAGACTGTATATAAACTCAGAAGCAATTAACATGCAGACAAAATTTTTAATAGTAGTGATGAAATTAAATATTGTTGCCAGAAGATGTTTACTAAAAATATCTTTCAGGTCTTTCAAAATATTGCTTACAGGATTTGGCATGACAAAGAAAGCAGATGTCAGATAACACATAACACATCAAGAAAACAATATGTTCTGAGCTTAAGAGTCCTGCTGGTGATATGGGACAAAAATATGCCTGGGCAATCTGAAACAGCTTTTAAATAAAACAAAACAAAAAAACCCTTAAATGTTACTTTTGAAGTGCCTATACATCATGTAAATGTTGTGCTACAAAAAGTTAGGCAACAGACAGGGTGAAATCAGCAAAAACTGAGATTACCCTAAATGCAACAGATACAGTGGAAACTGTTTTCTGATGTGTAGTTTTCACTTGCTGCATAATATGCACTAAGATTCAGAACATTTGAAGTACACTGCATGGTGCTGTTTATACCACAGCTGTTTAATGCCAACACTTGCATAAAATAAGCACCCTAAATCCATAGCTGGACATCATTACAAAAAGGAGGGTGCAGATGTAGAGACTTTTCCGAACTGAGAAACAAAGATAGTGTCCTCATGGGTGCTGCACGATAATCTTTTGCAGGCATAGAATATCCCATTCAGTGTGTTCTGGCATCTGATATGACATGGAAAGATTTGCACCCATTAAGAGATGTGCCTTTTGTCCTATTCATCCTTGTTACTGAGATCGTTTAGGAATCACATACCAGTTGTTCCTCACCCTCACATCCTGGATTCTAAGCTATTTCTGTAGTCAGTTTAGCAGAGCACAGACTGCTAAGAGCAGTGGCTTTCCCCCTGGGCAGAACGAGGCTGTGTTGCAGCAGCAATACACCTTGGGCAACAGCACAAGACCAGAGGTCATTGTACCACCACAGCAATTTGGGTATTAACTCACTTATAAAGGAGACCACAGGAAAACACTTATGTTTAGTGGACTAATTATACCACTGGGACATTCTCATGACATAGTAAGAAAGGGATCTAAGTGACCATTCACAGAGGAACCAGTAGAGAGGCCTTAAAAATGAAGACCAAAACATGCTCAATTTAATAACATAAAATAAACCATGAGCAGACAGTAGTATGATTCAGAGAAGGGAGGTTGGAATAACAGTCCCACTATTTCTAGTAATTGGAAAGACTTCAGGGCACATTTCAGGGGCAGACAGCTGCTCTCACTTGTCTTACAGGTAACAGGAGTTTGAACAACAGGCTCAGCTGACAGATAGGATGGGCTACCTTATTAATACATTTAAAAGAAAAAAACAAAACAGGGCACATTTGGCCATAGTCCAAGGATCAAGAGGAAGAGTAGTACAGAATGACCCAAAGTTATATGCCTGGTTGATATTCCAGGTTTTTACTGAAGATGATAATAAGCTCAGGGAGTTTGCCAAGATGTCATCTTTGTCATATTCCTTTTTGCTGTTCTTTCCTTTCCCTATATTTTGCCTGAGAACGCAAGAATCAGATTTATGAAAAATGTATGCTGTTGTCAAGTACATACAAGTAATTTCTGTGAAGTGTTAACTAAGAAGGACTTACCTGCCAAAATTTAAGTATGCGTTTGTTTTTAAGCACTTTTTATTTTCATTCTTCTGTGAGAATCATCAAAATATGATAATATATTGTTTACATTCTAAACTTCAAATATAATAAACTAACCTGAGACAGGACTAATGCTGAGAACTCAGTACACTTCTTATACCCATTGGATTTCAAGTACCTCTCAAGCTCCCAAATGCCTTTCAGATCCTAGAGATGTCTCACACAAAAACCCAACAAAAACCAAAAATCAGACTTTTAAATTTTTTCAAATATCAATCTGAATACATTGCTTACTTCATTAAGTAGCCTTTTCCAAACATACAGGAACTGCACATAATGAAAACTTGAAATGCTGTATTAGCAGCTGGCAGCATGAATCTATTAAAAAAAACCCAAAACCAAAACCAAACAAACAGCAAAAAAAACCCAAAAAACTAGACACTAGGAAACTTCTCCAAAACAGATTCAACCATAGTATTCAGTTCTGTCAGGTAACATCTACATGCAGTTTCCATAACATATTCATTTTAAAAAAATATGGATAAAAAAGGAGGGCATGAATCAGACCTCTAATATTCCTTAAGCAGCAAACCTCAGGCAGGAGCCCTTGCTCTGAGAAGTGCACTATGTTACAGCCTTATCCTGCAAATGATGACGCACGTGTGAAATTCAAAGTGAGTAATTGTGAAACTAATTTTATCAATATTAGCAGGATGACATCTACTTTTTCATATTAACTGCTTAGCAGTGCTGACTTGATACATGAAATAGAGAGGAGAGGAAAAAGTCACCACAGAACAGAAAACATTAATCAGTTTAGTTGCATATTTCCTAGGACTTTTGCTGTTTCTGGCTACAGTCCGTGTGTCCTTTATTAAAGACAATTGAGTGTTTGAAATGAAAAGCAATGGACAAGAGTAAGATTTCAAAGATTTTCAAAGAGTGAAAACTTCTACGGCTTTCCAGGTGTCAAGTATGAAATAGATTTTCAATTATTTAGGAGTGAAAAGGCAGCAAAATAAAAGCCCCACATGTACACAAGAATCTCTGGACAAAGAGCAAAGCACAAGCTGATTAGCGGTTGGGGTATGGACAAAATTAGGCTTTAGAGAAAGCAAATTTGAGGCTTGTCTTCAGCATATAAGCAAATCTCACTGAACACAGTAGCAGCTAGAAGTTCCCTGAAAAACTTGGGGAATGAAGTTCAATGCCAGTCTCCTATCCACAGCAGCCACTGTGTTTAATGCAGGTTCTGAAGGAGAGTAACATTGCCTTCTGCAGTAAAGTGATGCCCAGTGAAGTACCCCTGCCACTGCCATTGTTTAGAATTAAGTGATTACCTGCCCATAGATGTCTAAATCTTCTTAAGTGGTGGACAAGCTGACCAGGAGAGGAGCACTGCTGGATCTTGTGCTCACCAACAAGGAGGATCTGGTTGAAGCGGTGATGGTCAATGGCAGCCTTGGATGCAGTGATCACGAGATGGTGGAGTGCAGGATCCTGGGTGGGAAGAACAGAACACCTAGCAGGACCAGAACCCTGGACTTCTGCAGGGCCAACTTTGGCCTCTTCAATCAATTATTAAGAGAAGTCTCATGGGATAGGATACTAGATGGTAAAGGGGCTCAAGATAGTTGGTCAATATTCAAGGACCACTTCTTGCAAGCTCAGGATGAGAGCATCCCAATGGGTAGGGAATCAAGTAACGGAGCCAGGAGACCCACATGGTTAAACAAAGAACTGTTGGGCAAATTCAAGTGGAAAAAGAGAATCTATGGATCATGGAAGGAGGGGCTAGCCACTTGGGAGGAATCTAGGACTGTTGTCAGAGGATGTAGGGAGGCAATTAGGAAAGCTAAGGCCTCCTTGGAACTAAGCCTTGCCTTGCTAGTGAGGTCAAAGACAACAGAAAGGGCTTCTTCAAATACATTGCAAACAGAACTAACACTAGAGGCAATATAGGCCCACTGCTGAATGAGGTGGGTGCCCTGGTGACAGAGGATATAAAGAAGGCAGAAGCACTGAATGTCTTCTTTGCCTCTGTCTTTACTGCCGCCAGGGATATCAGTCTCTAGTGATGTCTCACCTTCAGGTCACCTAATGCTGTGCTGCTCTCTGAGCTCCCAGTCCACTGATCAGCCAGACTCACTCCACCCGAGCTGCAGGGTCACCCCTCCAAAACCAGGATGCAGCCACCCAGGCATGACAAAAGCCTGAATCCACATCATGCATGAGTCAGATCCTGGCCAGGGTGTACACTTATGTCCTGCAGTTCAGATAACTTATTGCAGAGTCCTACTGTGTCTCAGCCATGGTGATAACTGCCCTTCCTCAGGCACATTGGGCTGGGTACAGACCCTAACAATTAGGAGGTTTTAGCTGCTCTGATGAGAAAGGCTGTCTATGACTCAAGGCGAAATGAATTCAATTCCCTCAGCTGCTAGATGACAAAGACTTCAGAGATAGCACTCCTTCACTTTGAAGGATAGCAGGATACAGAACAGGAGGGGAAAAGGTGAGGCTCAACCTGAAGGAAGGATGGCTACTCAGAATCTCCCCTCTGCTATTTTTTTTTTTTCCCTAAAGGGAAGCCACACGGTCCAAAAAACCACAGGGAAAAAGGAAAGCAACAAGGGAGCAGAAGATTGTTCTTACTTCTATATGCTCTGGATTCCTTGCAAATAACAGGGATTTGTTATGTTGCAGGAAAACTGAGCATCTAGCTGAGGCCCTCCTGCAGAATTCAAGGCCTGAAGTGTGTAGATCTTTGATCTTACCTGATTTTCAAGGGCATTTTTCTCAGGTCTTCTGCATACTGTGTTATATTAACTTCAGTGGCAGTATGAGTCTGAAATATAAAGCACAAAACTCTGTTATTTCCTAGCCTGTTTGCTTTCTTTTGTATTTTTCTATCAATGCTATAATACAATATATGGAGACTAACTTTTAGAGGGTTTGGAGTTAAACTGCTCAAATTGTTATTGTTTGAAGAGCATGCATTTTTCTAAGAATCACCTACCTCTCGTATCCATAAACTATGCACAGTATGGTGGGTTGGATAACATCAAAGGAAGCAGATCTTTTTCAGTAATATACCGTATTCCATAAATCAGCTTGAAAGGTATTTTTCAGCTCATCTTGATTTTTATGCTTTCTTTTTCCTGCTGCTTGATGTAAAACTGACAAAGTAAAACTGACAATAAGCTGCAGAGAGATGCAAGCTTCCTAGTACAGAAGAGTAAACATTTCTCTTAACAGATGGAGTCATTTTCACTTTTATTATCATTAACAAACTTCAAAACTCTAGGCAAGTGGAGGAGCTAACAAGCCAGCAGTGTTCTCCTGGATGTTGCTTCACTGCTATATTTTTGCAGATACTTGTGTATTATTTTTAGAAGATCCTGTAAGCTCAGACAGTATCAGCTACACATACAGGGCATCCTTGAGGCCAGGAGTCCAATACTTGGAGCAGGAACACAGCAATTGGACCATGAAGGACAAGACAGACAACTCTCTTTGAGTCACCTCTCCAAAGCTGATGTTTTCCATCCCACAGCAACTCTGTGAACTGCAGTTATCACCTGCTCTCTAGCACAAAACATCTTCTGGATTTTCTATGTAGAACACAGATGGCACTAAGAAAGCAAATATGTAGGTTGAGAATGGGGCAGTAATGCAAGTAAGGCAAATGCTGGAGTAAGGGAACACTTGGGGGAGCAAATTCTTGGGGGAGAACCTGATGCATGAGCTGGCAAAGCTGCACAGCTAAACTTAATTTGTAACAAAGGAAAAGGACCAAAACGTCCACAGGATCAGTTCTTCATCCCAATCTTTATGGATCTTCCCTATATAAAACAGCAGTTTCACAGCATAGTCAGAGATGGTTATTTGTCTCAGCCCATAGACTACTGCTAGTAATGCATATATTAACAAAAGCAGCATCAGAGTGATGAAAATACTCTGTCAATTAGTAAAATTACTGTAAATACTTTTTTTTACTGTCCAGTGTTTTTCTGTCCACAATATTCTTATATTTTTCTATTGTATGAAGACATCTAGCATTTGGAGTTGTTTTACATAAATTCTTTTTGAGAGAAATACACATTATGAACAAGGGTTTTTAAATACAGCTGCATTTCCAGACTCATTGAAACTGGTGCAAATTTGGATATAAAAGCTCCTTGTTCCATTTTTCCCTTAAATTTTCTCTCTATTATTTTGTATGCTCAGATAGCTGGTGGTAAATTGTAAACATGGCTAAAACCTGAAGAGATCCTTTTATAAAGGGCTTCAAAACCCATTTAAGATGTAAAACACTGGATTATTAATTTACCTCAGCATTTGTGAGCTGTAAAACTGTATCTATAGAATTTTAGTTTTGTGTTTAGATTGTAGACTATATTCATCATGAAAATGATTTTTTTGTTGTTTTCACAATAACTTTTAGCTCTGTGTCTCTTTTAGCTTCAGACTCATTTGTAAGAGCATTTTGTTTGCCTGAAAGGGCCAGCAATTTAGTTTTCTTTCTGCTTCTTTAATGTATCAGCAGAATCAGTTAGATGCTGCAAATGAATAAGGAATAATGATATCCAGAGAAAATTACAGAAATAAAGAGTAAATAACTCAGTGCTGAAGAAGAATTAATATAATGGGATCACTCAGAAAACTATCAGGATCATTAATGAAATTAAAGTATAAGCCATACTAATTTAAATAAAGGCTACATTTAAAATTACTAAATGTCAGGGGAAAATATGTAAATTATGAAAATAATTATTATAAAGCTCTGACTGGAAAGGAACTATTTACACAGCCTATAGTCACCCTTTGAGTTTATATGCATTGATACTCATGATATATTATTGAGCAGAAAATTATTAAGGGAAATGACTTAGTTAAATTATAAATATAGTTATGACACAAAGATACAAATATACTTTTACTGGCTCTTGTATTAGCTCTGACTTCTGTGATAATTACTTTTAAATTAATTTGATTTTCTGAAATACATACACTCTTACCTGTACTTAAGAGACAGATTTACTGACAACATGTAGGATGTTGAGGGGTGGTAGCAACATAGCAGGGACAAGGCTGAATTGCTGCTGGGTTCTTGAGTTACTGTCCATCATAAATCACACACTTACATCCAGTCTCCCCCACACCCCCCAGTACATACACCTACAAATAATATGCAAACACAACTACCTCTGATTCATTGCTTTCCATGCAAATACTAGCAAAATTTTCAAAGAGAATGTTTAACAACTAACAAGAATTTTGTGACCATCCTCTAAAAGGAGCTTGACAAATAGATAAACTCTGAGAAAGAGGCATGGAAAATCTACTGCTGGTGAAAGAATAAAGCAGATGAAGAGATGATTAATATATGTCATGATTGCACAGTGACATCTCAAATCCATGGATGCCTTGACTGATCTTTGATGGAGAGGAGACAGAATTTCACCCACAGTTTATGGGAGCTTAGGAAGAAAAGTTTGTAGGCAGAAGTAGCACCAGTTATTTGATATGAGTCATTGAATGGCTGAAGTTACAAAAGCTTTCTTTACCTGAAGGATTTCTTAGCCCCTTGAAGTCTATCAACCAAGTTTGGGTGTCTTCACTAAGCTCATACAGTGCAACAAAAAACAGTGTATCTAACAGAGAAAGCAGAACAAATTCTCAGGCATGTTTATGCAGAAAGTCTGAGCCAATATTTTTTAATATTTTTTTTAGAGATAGAGTTAAATTCTGATAATTAATTCATATTTTAGGTATCTATTGTATTTTGTTGACATAGCACAGACAAATTTTGAATCCTGGAAATGCTGCTGGTAGATCTACTTCCTTCCCTATTTGCCCCACTTCTTCCATATTTTTACCCCATGTATTTCCTGTTTGTCCCAGGCACAGGGACAAGTGTGGGAGAACTGAAATTCTTAGAAAAGGAGTTGAAAAGACAATAACCTTGAGAGTTTTTAATAAAATCAGTCTAATGAAGACAGTAAGGTAAATAACCCCTTCATGTACTGTACAGCAATTGCTAACAGTTATTTGCTATCAACAACAACCTTCTGGCCATCTCCAGAGTCCTTCCACAATTAAGGAAAACTGGTATGACAACAAAAAAAGATTATAAAGTCAGCAAACATGTAAAATTTGAAGTAGCTTGTTGACCTCAATGGAGTTACTCCAAAGTTAAAACAGCAAAACTACAGCCAGAATCCAGATACACATGACAAATTACTGTAAATAATATCTTTCAGATGTCTGGATAGACTCTCTAGAGCCTCTTCAAATATAAACAAATGAATACTCCTGGTCAATCACAGCACTATTAAAACATACAATTAGAATTGTTCATGGTCTCTCAAATATAATTAACTTTGTAAAGTTTGTGAAAAGAAACATTTTGGGAGAGAAGCAAGAATTGAGAGCAGTTTTGTTTGGGTTTGTTTGTTGTTGTTTCAGGTGATTTTTCCAAATCTGAAACAGTCTGTTCTTTAGCTTTAAAAACAAACAGAAAAAAAAATGGTGGCTTTAAAAACAAATCTGCAGAAAGACTTTGCTGAGTGTATTTCCCTTTCATTCTATTTGAGATGATCAAACAGCAAGTTTTGTTTTAAAGTATTCATTGGCTCTCTTATGGCCACTATATTCTATCATACTTAATGTACTTTAAAGCTACATTTAAACTGTGGAGCAGAAGAAATGAAGGGAAAGGACAATACCACATTACAGGTGGTCTTCTAGTAAAAAATTATTTTGCTGTCCAGTGAAGTTTACTGTTTCAATTCTTTGATGGCACTTTAAAGAATATAAAAATAGTTATTAACAGAAACATATATACACACACACACACAGTATCTCCTAAGATAATAGTTAATCTCACCTAGCAATTTAGTGCTATCCATTTTTGAGTTATTTTTTCTGTCTTTTAGTCAGTTGTGACCCTAGCCCAGCTACTTGAAAGTTTTACAGATGTGACTTCCATTAGAAGCAGGGGAAGCAAAATGAGAGAGACAGAAAGGAAAATAATAACACATATTTCCTCTGCAATATGCAACTTAGCTAGAAAAACCCCAAACAAACAGCAGAGCATCTCACCAGAAGCTATTTTTTAAAAATGTAACTGAGCAAAGCACCAAATGTAAACCCAAGACTGTTAGGTAAATCACAACAGCTCCAGTGCCTGACACAACCGGAGAGCAAGCAGAGCAGGAATCAAACAGCAAGTGGTTTCTTTGTTCACAGATCCATACTCTTCCAGTACTCAGCTCAGTCACTCCTGTTTTCTCCCTCACTCTCCTGGCTCTGTCCCTGAGCAACGTTATCAGTGATTCTGCAGGTAACATTTTGGCTTTTCATCCTGGTCTCTCACTGCTGTGGCCCAGCTACTCCTGTCAAACTGCCCAGCAAAATCCTTCCATACATATAATTAAAGCTTCTGACTTGCCATATGGCTCATCTTTTGATTGTCAGTTCCCAAACTATGAGTTTTCCTGTATTTCCTCCTCACCCTGCATTGTCAAGTAGTTGTCAGAGGCTGCCTGCTTTGAAATTTCTGTCCTAATGATGATGCATGAGAACAATATAACCTGTGGCAGGTGTGTTTAGTAACAGACTGAGAGCAGGCCTTAGAACAGAAAAATATGTAAATGGACACAATATATGAAACCAAGTAACAGTTCAGATACTGTATTTTAAAATATTTTAAGTTCTATGGGCCTCAGAAAGAATCAAGTGCTAATGTTTTTAAAAGCTCCAAGTTAATTTTTAAAATATTATTGCAAGCATATATGATGTTGACCTCATTAGTCAGACAGGTATGAAGCAAGGTTTAGCCTGTTTAAAAGGCAGTGGTGGCAACAGTGGCAGCATCACACCAAACTGCTTTTAGCCCGGATCCAGACGCGATTGTGCCTTAGTTCCTGAACTCCTGCGCTCTCTGGTGACTTTTTAAATTCTTAGCTGAGTTTACTGGTGAACAAAAGGAGAGAACTGTGCAGCTTTATCTTGGACCTCACAAAATTCCTTGACTTCACGCAGCTTCCACTGGATCTGAGTTCAGGGACTCTCAAAGATCAAGGCAGCATTTTGTTCAAAAGAGTTGGCCTACAAGTAGTTGACAAGCATAAATGCCTGGTAGGAAGCTGTATAACTTCAGGATGGATAGGGAATAAAATAAGTCAGAAAAACAGGACTAAATGAAGAGAAATAAAATTCAGTCAAAAGATCACAGATGCACAAATGTGACCACTTTGCGCAGGTTCAATTCAAACCAAAACTAAAAGAACCAGCAGACAAGTCATGTGAAGAAAAAAATGCCTGAATAAAAAATAATGAAGCAAAGTACAAAGTAGCAGCTGCAAAAATTACTACAATGTGGGTTCCTTCATCATAATTGACACTATCATAATGCTAATAGATATACAATACACAGAAATAATATATGCATTTACAGTAGAGCAATACAGGCAAGAATACTCTCCTCCTTGCTTTAGCTACATCAAAATTATTATTTATAATAACCCTGTTTACCAGTCTTCATGCATATACAAAAAGTACTGCTCTGCCTCATTGTGAAACTGTCTGCCTTCTTCCTTGCCTGTGTCTCATCCAGCCCAGACTTTATTCTCTGCCCCAGCCCACAACTACTGCTGCTTTACTACCAGCAAGACTCCAGCACATCCTGACCCCAGGATTTTACTATGGAAATTTTTCTCATTCCTCTATGTCTGGCCTTTTCTTGTCTCTTTGAGCTCATCTTTATCACAGTCCCACTGTAACAGTCCCCTATCTACAGGAAGTCCTATTTCTACAGCTACACCAACTTGTTAGTTATTACTGCCCTGAACCCACACTAGATCTGCCATTTGTGAAGTTTCCTTCAATGTTTCTACTCTGTCAGCAGCTGTTTCCTCCACTGATTTCACTGTTCATTTGGCTTTCTGTGCCACTGCCCTCACGCAAGGAACTCCTTGACAGCTTACAAAAAGAAGTCTTTTTTTTCCATACCTTTGTAACTTTGCAGCCTCTCCTACTGCTTCATTCCTCTAGGGACTTCCCAATGTAGCAGGCATTTGACTTCCATAATTGTCCCACCATAGAAAAAGGAAAAGTAAGCACCTTTCAAACTGCTTAAAACATTACCATCCAAGGGAAGTAGTCAAGTTCCTATTGTCTGAATTGTTTAAAACCAGACCATACAAATCATCACAAAGTACACATGGGGAAAACCCAATATTGGCAAGGGACTAAATCTGGCAACTTAAAAGGTGTTTTCTGTCTTCACTTTTTGTGATATCCTGAAGTGCTTTCCTGCACTAAGGTAGAAATTGGCACTTGGAGGTGAACCTTCCTTCCAATGTAAATAATGGCTCTAGGTTACCTCTTGTAACTTTACTTCCCTACCTTTGGTATCCATCTGCAAGTGTCAGTTCAATTATCCTTAGTGGTTTCATTAGTTATTTCTCTAGTACCTGGGGAGGATCTACTTTTGTTTTCTGCTTAGTGTACCAGAGTGATTCTACAGAGCTCATGGGAGCCAAACCACAGCTCTGGAGTCACCTCAAGTATTAATTCCCATAAGAACTGGGTCTCTCCAAACTGTATGCTAACTGCCACAGTGCTGGTCACTTCTTAAAAGCTTTTCTGCCTTCTTTGCCAAACACAGATGAACTGGCATGCTGCCATGAGAGGAGACAGGAGAGCAGTGCTGGGGAAGGCGTGGGGAGCACACACATTTGTGTGCCACATGGGAAAGCAGATGCCTAGCGAAGCACAGAGGAGGAGAATGAGTGGAGAAGTCAGGATCCATAACCAAGCAGTACCTTTTTCCCCATGGAGGAGGAGTGCAGGAAGAATGTCTTCATGGTCTCTGACTCAACCACTTTCCAGGCTCTTCTGCTGATTTACGTACCAGTTTAAATATATTCTCTCAGGTAGCTGAAGAATTTCAGCTTCTGGAAAAAGCTCAACAAACCAAAAAGACAGTGAACACACCAAGGGGAGAGCAGGGCTAATATCTTTTAACCTTTAAACATCTTCAGAGGCTCTGTGTAAATTGTAAGGCCTCTTTCTCGTTTTACTGTTGGCATAGTTGGAGCAGGAATCCTGTAATGTCAGCCGAGAGGACCCACGCACAGCCATTGAAGCCCCAGGAAGAAAAGAATTAACAGCCTTCAAAAATGGAAAAGTTTTAAAAAGAGATATTTAAAAGGTTTGACTTGCAGCCAAGTGTTAAACAGTAAATACAAGTTTTAAGTGTCTTAACGATTGAGATGAAGTATCATAATTCAGCAGCATGAAATGGGACCTCTTACTGGGAGAGGCTAAAGAAGAAAACTGAACCAGTACAAAAGTAACCCCCTCTAGGGAAGATCTCACACATTTGGGCCTGGAGTCTAGTTAGAGTAGGCCAAAACCTGATACTTTTATCTCCAACCTTTGACCCTGACATCTGGAAACTTAGTTTGAGTCAAACAGAAGGAAGTTTTCTTTTCTATTTCAAAAACTTTATAGAAGAAAAACTTCAAGTATCTACAGTCAACTCTGTTAGTACAAACTACTTTTATTTGTGCACTTGTAGTGAACTCTAAAATATGGAACATTTGTGCAGGAAATGCATGCGTCAGAACTTTTGGGAAAAGAGAGTAACTTGGTGAGACTGGCACATTGTTCGATGCTTGTATGGGATCCAGATAACAGCCCAGATAAACATCTCCAAGGGGGTGCTGAAGAGTATAAAAGGTCCAGTTCCTTTGATGTTCTTAGATGTTCTCATTTAATAGCTATCAGCCCTGGTGCCAGAAATAACAACATGTTTAAACATTCTGTATCAAAACACAAATTAAATTCATTTAGCGTAACCTGTGTTTCCAAAGCTGATCTTCATCTTTAGCTGGAAGTGTGATGTAACTCATGTTCGTCTTAGCAGCTATTTTCATTATTATGTTTATTACTCATTTAAGAGACACTTTTTTCTTTTTTTTTTTTTTTTTTTTTAAGAGGGATTAATGAATTTAGACTGCACATTATAACATCAAAAGGTTTGGTTTCAAATAAGCCCATCTGAGCTACAGGAGATTTTCTCCCCTTATATGAAGCTAAACAGCAACTTCAAAAACATATCTCAGTTATAGTATTATTTTCTAGTTGACTGAAGTCATGGGGTTTATGTCAACCCGTTATATTTGCATATAATAAATCACTACTTATTTGTATTGTCTGAGCAACTCATTTGACTCACAATCTGTTTAGAAGTCAGATGCTTTTTGCAGATACCAGCTCTCTCCTCAGAAGGGTTTCTGATCATGTGAAACAAGAAAAATAATAATAAAGAGACCTCTTGTCCAGGATTCAAATGATTGTTTGAGATTTGTTCATCAGTAGGTGGGAAGACACATGGAAGCATTTTAACATCATCTTGTTCAGGCCATTATTAAAATATCACAGCAAACAATAAAGTAGCAAACAGAGTGCAATATATAATGTTTAGCAAAAATATTTCAAACCTTATATTTTCCTTGTCATTTCTAAGCCTATTGTTTACAAGTAAAATATTTTTTTTCACCCACTATTGATTAATGGCAAAAACCCAAATTCTCATTGGAGATGCATAGAGAGGTCTCAGAAATCAGCCTGACTTTATAATTGACAGCAGAAATCTGCAGAATTTTCTGTGTAATAAAACTCTTTAGGGTATATGAAGTCTCTCATCAGTTATTTTACTAGAAATATTAGAATATTGCTTAGCATGCTGGCCAAAATATGAAATTACTCCAGGTAAAATATTTTACTAGTTATTTTCAGTGAGTCTAGACAGCTTTACAGCACTGCTTTTAAGAGTGGCACATCTGAGTTAAAGATCTTGCCTCTGCATTTCACCACACAGAGAGAACTTCTCTCACATCAGTTGAAAACACAGGCCTCAGCTAAGGAAATTATTTCAAATGCTTCAACCTTTTATTGTCCTGAGAATTTTATTGAGTTTGAAGGAATCCAGTCAGCAGGAAGCATCTGTACACATCTGCAGTCAAAACCGAAGCACCATTTTTGAAACTTAAACATTCACTTACATAGCTTGAAGTTGCTGTGTATAAGCACTCTGAAAGACCAAGCTTTTCAGAAAAGATCAGCAAATTCCTCTCTGGAAGCAGTTAGCTGCTTAATTGTCTTTGGTGTAGAACACAGGCACCCTTGCAAGAGATGTAAGCAAATGGAAAACTGATCTGTCATTCTGAACTCTGCTCCATGTTGTTTCACACAAGGCTGTGCAAAACATTTTTGCAGTTGCTGAGATTTTTATTCAGGCTCTCAAAATCAGTTCAGCAATTCTTATGCCACCTCCCATACTAGAACAACTAATAGCACTGTATGAAACTCTCCCTCATGGCTTCCTCCCTTGGTCCCAAACCTTCCTATGATAACCTCTCTTCATGTGCACCTTGCAGTTGTTTAGTAGCTTCTTACAGCTCTATTTTTCGTAAAGGTGGCCAAACAGAAGAAAGCACACAGCCACTGAAAGTGTCATCCCTGCACATAGCCAGACCATCTCAGTTAAAACTTACATTACTGTAGAGTAAAATGAAGAAGTCCTTGTTGCAGTCTTAGCTTCAGAACACATTACCTCTGGTAGCAGCCTGCTTCTCCACTTACCTTGTGAGGATCTTCTGATCCTCACAAAAGGCCATCTGCTGTGACAATCATCCACGTGAGTGCAGCTAGCTGCCCTGCAGCTGGCAAGCCTGTTCCCAGAGCTCTGGCTGACATGGCATTTGGCTCTTTGTTCTCAGGTAACTCCAGCTGTAAGAGGAAGAACATGCTATTCAGCTTAAAAGTTTGGTTTAATAAGGCAGCAGGTCTACAGTTAGGCTGCAGTTACTGATGCACATACTCCATGTACCTAGACCCGGTACCAAACTTCACCATTGTTTCTTTTTAAGTTTTACATTAGCATCCTCCAAGCATACAGTGCACTAGAAGATAAAAGTCGGGTGACCTTTTGGTCAGTGATCCATCTCTCAGCTGTTACAAGGGCACTGTAAACAACTCAGTTTGAGAACTATTGACCTATTTTATTTTTGAAGCCCAGACCTAGCATTAACATTTATGGGAATTATGCACACATCAAAAGAAAAATCTATTTTAAGAAATCTATATATAAATCTGAATATTTTTTCTCTAACCAGTGCAGTTGCAGGATTATCTATAGGAAAGTGCCAGAATTTCCTACGTTATTTCTGCTGCTGAATACCTGTATGGGGGAAAGAGGAAGGGAGAGAGGGAGAAAGAAACACCTCACCAGATGTGAAAACTCTTTAAAACTGTTTATACTCTTCTTGGTATGTTTTCCATAGCATTTTGGGAATGAAAAGCATATTTGCTTATATTTAGAGCTGTTTGTAGAAGTGTTTCCCTTCCTGACAAGATATTTTCATTGTTTTTTGTCCACTTAAGGAATGTGTACATGGCACAAGTTCAAAATGTTTAAACTCTCTGTACCTAATGCCATGAAGCCCTTGTACTCTCATTTTTTTTTTCAGTGCTTTCTGATCCTACAGATTTATGTATGTTCCCATCATTATTTTGTGATTGAAACCCCTTGATCTTTCAGATAGACCAAAACGGATTCCTTGGTCATACATTTCCATTACAGGAAGAGCTGATTATAGGAGTCCCTTATTCAGTTCCATTCTATTCCTTTCCAGCTGAATCTCTTGGAGAAATAACTCCACTTCCTTTTCCTTATTTTTTCCTTTGACTATTTTAATAGGTTTTCACCCATACACACTCTTTTATCTGATATGTAAATTTAATTCAGGAAAAAAAAAGTTAACTTAAACTGTTCCTTTAGAGAAGTAAGGTGGTTTTATGACCATTTAGCAATTTTCACTATAAAGTCACCGTAAATTTGCTCTTGGCCAAAGGGCCAAAAATGTTTGCTGAGGATCTCCTGGATCCTAACCTTGGATTCAGTGGAGGGTCAGTAAATTAGGGAGGTTTAAAAAGAAATAAATACATATATAAATAAATATTCTGGGCTCCACCAATAGAAACTTTCCAAGGGTACCATGTTTCATGGGTAAACGCACTGTCCTTGCTGCTATTGAAGACAAATACACCAGCATGGTTATATGGCAGTTGTCAGCTTACACTGCAAAGGACCTTGGTTGTCTTCTCTGTTTGTGAACTACATGTCTCAACAGCCCACACTCATCAGAGATGCAACCACCAGCTGCTGTTAGATCTTAATATATTTACAGTACTAAACCCCACAGTTCCCCTCTCCATTTCTCATTATATTGTTTAGTGCCTCTAGAGGGCTTTATTTCAAGAGTTGTAAATTAACCCCAGCAAAGCATTGGGCTTGCTAGGGCTGAATTTTTCTGGTTGCTTATTTAAAGCTGTTCTGAGTATCTCTACATTCTCCTGACATCTACAACGTGGATCCTAATTTAGGCCACTGACTCAGGCAAGGGGTCTTTCCTGTAACACAGCTTATCTGTCACCACCTGATTTTAGAGAAAGGAGACCTGGTGCATGGTCATTTGAGGAGTTTGGTACTGGAGATGTTTTCTATACTTGTTTCTGGTCATGGAATATTATTCTTCCACCAAGCAGAAACTTAAGGCTGGCCAAGCAAACTTCCTCCAAAGTACAGCAGATGGGGTTTCTCAGAATGTTACTGAAGTTCACATGAGGTTTGCATCTCCCTTAACAAATAGTGACAAAATATCAATCAGGCTGTTAGAAAGCAAGAACAGTGAGATATACAGGGATATATTTACATCACAAAATCACCATGCAAAAGTATAAAGATTTCCTTTTCAAAACTTTGCAAAGCCAAAATAAGAGGTTAGTATATACAAGGCAATTAACAAAATTAAAGAAGTAGCAGTTGACATATTAATTCCTACTTGGGTTTTAGTGATCAGATCCTATGAAATAAAAAAGAATTTTAGATGTAAGCTAAAACATTTATTACAGGTGCTTAATCATGAAGTCGCCTAATCGGGACATTTCCCAGGGAACCAAATTAAGCCTAATGATACTTAATGGCAAGGACTGCTGCTTAATTGGGGTGGTAATTCCAGTTAATTGGGATTCCTGCAGGTGAGTAAATGGTACTCAAATAGAGATACTGTATCTGGCCTTCATGATGTTTTGATATTGGTGGTGCTTTGTCTTCCCTAAAACAGCCTCTCCTGCTACTGGATCAGCAAAGTGAAATTACTTCTGTGCTCCCATTTTGGTCCTTTCAAACATTGCTTAAAGTTACAATTACTCTCTCAGGGCTGGCAATACCAGATAACTTCTTTCATGTCTAGCAAATCTGGATTTATAGATTTATTTGCATTTCACCAGAAACATTACACTCAACCTCTTGCCTGACAAAGGAGAAGGTTTTAAATAAGCATTTGGTCTTCATGGAGGTGCCACAAAGGTGTTTGAAAATTGTTAGTAGAAATTTCAACTGCTAAACATCATGTCCTAACCAGAAAAGTTTCTGCACTTGCTTATGAGAACAATTATTTTACTACCAAAAAACCCCTACTATAAGGGAAAGACCTACACTCATGGCACAGTCACTGTTGCTTGGGGTTTTATTTTAGTCCATCACACACAGATGCACACTAAAATATTTGATTAAAAAAAGCCAAACCCACATTATTAAAATATGCTTAAATATTATTCAAGCTTTTACATAGCACCAGAGATCCTGAAAATAAAAACTGCTAGTGGCAGTCAGCTTATTAGAAAGATGTTTTCATCATTGCTCCTTGAGGTCCTGGCTATTCTCAGGGGTCAAGGTACCCAGCGCTCTGCGTGCTGCACCGTCTCTTGCTTAGTTGGAAGACAGGCAAGTTACCAGGTCTTGGGGGAAAGAGCTGTAGTGCCTGCAGCTACCTAGGAAGAGCTGCTGCTCCCTGTAGGTTTCCAAAAGCACAGCAGAGTGGCCTGACTGGAGCTGTTGCCTGTCACAAATCTAATATATGCCCCTCAGCTACTGGGCTGTCTTGGGAATTTTTGGGAAAGAGGGAATGCTGGTTGCTGCAGCCCCTGCAAATCTGGGGCTGGGATTGAGTCTTTAGGCCCAGTGTGCAGCTGGGCTGGCTGCTCACACCTGCACAGCCCCCAGGCTGCTGGCTGGAAAAAGAAGATCCCATCAGGCAACTGAGGTGTCTACAAGATTCAGATTGCTGGACAACAGCATCCCCAGGTGAGTTCAGAGCAAACTGAAGCCAGAAGATCCCCAGACAATAGACCTAACCTTCCAGAGTGACACATTCATCCACTCTCCCACCCCCTCTGTGAGCTTCAGGGGTGGCTGCTGCAACCCAAGCAGTGCCAACATGCAAGAAGACAAGCTATTACCATGAGCTGGGACACCCACAGCCCCTGTTTCTCACCAAAATCAGGATGGTGCCTCTGCCAGAAGCAGCTGCTCCTGACTTCTGGCTGGCTCCTGCTGAGATCAAAACCATACCTGATTCATCCCCCTCCCACTTCAAGCCGTGTTTTATCATTTCAGAATGTTTCACAACAGATTTCTGTTCTGAACTAAAAAAGGAAACATTCTGAAAATACTTGGGGGGCTTATTTTTCTACAGGACAGTGCAGTGTGTGTTTCTCTGCTCCAGTAGCTGTGCGCCAACAGTAACTCTAGTTAGTACAGCCAGAAACTAGTACTTCTCTTTGCAGACAATGCTCTGAGCCTTTGTCATACCCTTTTAGTCCCAAAGCAACGTCCAATGTGTGATTTTGATTCAGCTTTACAGTGGAGAACTCCAGAGTGGGACATCAGAGCCAGAGAGTGTAATAATAGCCAATACGTGCAACAAAGTAAGATTGCAGGTGTGCTGGGTTTTGTGTTCTTAGGCATTTATCATCTTGCAGATACATTTGAAGTATCAACTACCAGTGCTTGCGAAAGGAAAATGAGAAGAATAACTTCAGAATTAAAACAGTTTAATCTTTGTTGTGGGGCTGTTTAACGTAAGTGGCATAGTTAAAATGCAATGCAATTCTCAGGTGAAGTATTACATAAGATTTCATGTCAATTTTTCTCCCTCAGACCACTTTTGTCTTACTGCAGATGAACTAAAATAACTGCTGAATAATTGAGCCAAAATTATCAAGAATGTCTATTGATCTGCTGCAAATAAATCTTTCTTCAGTACACTGCATTAAATCTGTACTGTAATTTTTAATGTATATTTTAATTTATAACGGATGTGTATTGCATCAGGTGAGACTGTAGCTACAAAATGGTCATTCTATACACTCGGAGAAACCTAACTGGAAGCCATATTTCAGACTGATTTTACACTTGAAGTTACAGATTATTTACAAAGCATATAATAAAATATTCACGGAACTAGAAGAATATCAATGTTACGAAATTATTCCCAGGCAAATGCTAACAAAAAGTAGCAGTTTCTTCTCCTTTTCAGAGCACCCACATACAGAAAATCACTCACTGTGTAAGGGGAAGGTCCATCCTACAGGTAGGACCACACGTGGTGAAGCATTTGACCAACGATATCACCCTTCCTTTCCTCTATCCTAGTGGAAATCAGAGGCTTGCAGTCAAGTATGTCTGTGGAAGAAGAGCAGCAGTAGAGGAAACATCATTAAGCAACTAAACCGCTGGAAATATAAATATTTTTCCATTTGAAAGTCAAATTCAAATTTTTAACAGGCTTCTACTAGTTCATGTATGCTGCCAGTTCCAAAACAAAGAAAGGTGATCAGGATTCCTTATCCTCAGTAAACGCTGCTCTGGTGACAGGAACTCGCACAGACTGCCAGAACCCACCAGGAATTAGCTGAGGGATTTTAATGGACTCTACAGTAATTTTCACTGTATAAGGGGAAGAAATTGAATGAGTTTAAATAAGTAAAATGTAAATTAATAATCATTGTCATCATGAGAAAAGTTGAAATGTCAGAAAAAAATTTTGGTGAGAAAAGATTAATAAGGACGCCAAAGGAAAAAGGAGAAAAAAAGAAAGTAAACAATGATTAGAAAAGTCAAGATTGTTAGTATTAGAAATTAGTTCTTGCAATGAAATACAAGGGCTCAAAAATGATTGAATCAGTAGGTGATCAAAACCATAAATGAATATTAAAAAAATGAAGGGCATTAAGTCAAGGTGAACTAACTGAAAATCAAGCCAAATGAGTCTGAGGAATTACTAATGAAGAAAAAGAGGCAGCTCACTCCTCAGCAGGTATAAATCCACCAGAGTTATGCTGATTTAGACCAGCTAAAGAGGTGCCTATGTGCAGTCAGCAAATACAGAAAAGAAAACTTTCATGACTGGATCCTAAATGGAAGACAGAAAAGGCAATGGTCACCAAGTAGAAGTTCTGTCCAGAATACAGCAATTTAAAACTTTTCAGACAAATTATTTACTCACCCAGAAATGCAGTCAGAGGTTTGATGTAAATATCTGCAAACTTGGACCTATTGACTAGACATCAATGGTCAAAAAAAATAAAATCCAGAACACATGAAATTCTGAAACATTTTGTTTCAATGTTTTTGAAAGCATTATTAAAATTTTAAACTGACAAAAAATTAATGATAGAAAAGATGTTTAAAACCATTTCAGGTTTGAAAAAATGTTTTACTTTACCTAAAATAATTTGAGGTGGTTCGTTTTGTTCAGAAAACTGAAAATCCATTCTTCTCACAGCTCTGTAGCTCAGACTGTTCATGAAGACTCTGATATTCACTCTAATCTCAGAAGTATCTAAAATGCAATCAAAAACTACATATTTCCAGTGTGTTCAAATGATTACCCTTTAAAGAATGCAATATCCACAAGCAAAAAAGCCTACTTCAAATTCTGCTAGGAACAAAAAGATCTGTATTTATGTTTAGGAACACAGGTTCTTAAATAAATGAAAGATTCTATGATATGAACCGTGAATAAACTTAATACAAGATACCTCTACATACGTAGATGGAGTTACTTAGAAATGCAGGCAAAACAATTCCTGAAGAATATTTTGCAAAATGCAAAGCACCTCAGAACAACATAAAAACAAACTTTGATTTGTCTCTTCAAACAAACATTGACTAGTTAATGTTATGATACACCAGACTGAATTAGTATTAATAACTATCAGTTGAAAAATATTATATTAAATCATAAAGCGCAATTCACATTTTCTATGATGATGAATTATCTTGCTGATGAGGGGTGAAATATTATAGAACAGCTAATAGACAGACTTGTAACTCGTGTAATCTAAGTTACTCCATGCTCAGTTACTTAGTTTAATCAGATGAAGTATTACTGTATTAAATTTTCAAGTTCCTTGGGGACACAGCATCTCTTTGGACGAAAAGCAAGGTTACTTGGGAATAACAAATCATCTTCATCAACTGAGGATGTCACCTAAATTATCTCACTATATCTACAGGTTTGGGAACATAAGCTGGTGGTAATTTGCAGCCTCACTACCTACATGTCACTGTATCCAACCCCAGAGTAACGAGAATATCATTTGAGATCATTTATTTCCTAAAAAGAATTGTAAGTTGTCTCCAATATACTCTATCCATATGGGCAGTAACCACAGAAAGGGTGATCTCCCCCATTTCTTCTTTACCTGGCCATACTGCTGGTCCTCCGATTGTATTTAAAATGGGAAGAAGAGTGGCCAGAATCTCATAAAGATGCATTCCCTCTCTTAAGCACCAGGAAAGGCAAAAACACCATCCTGGCAATGGGAAAAATTACCACATTATTATAGTATCACATCTGATCAAAATGAGCATCTCTACTTCAGAACTGTGTGAAATGTTGCAATAGAACACGATGAAACTATTCAATATATGATTGACTTCAAGTGATGCTATAAATTTGCACATGGAAGGACTACTAGAGTTAATGAAACTCAGTTGAATAATAGCCAGGGTGCACTTTTGTACATATCACAGCACAGCTGAGTTCCTAAAGAGGCTTGATTATATTTTTCAATTTTCTTGAACCCCAAGCTCAAAGCTATACTGCTGTCTGGTGAAAGACACTTAGGGAAATGTTTGCAACAACCCTAACAAATGAAAACCACCGTGCTCTGCACAGCTCTAGTCTGATGCAGTCCTGGTCACATCTGGTGCTCCTTTTATCCTAAAACAAAGATAAATTCATATGTGAGAACAAAGAGATATGCATGTCATTTGGTGTTATTTTACAAAAGAGAAAAAAACCCACAAAACAAAACAAAAACTTTTTGGTTTTCCCATGTCAGCAATCAGAGCTTTAAATGCATGAAAGGAGATTTGCATTCATTATTTAACCACAAGGCAAGACAACATTTTTAGAAAGCACCCAAGACTGACTTCCCCTTGAGTCTCCTTTCAGACATTTCTTCTGCAACCCCTTACACTATAAACATTCCACAAGGAAAACGCATCTGCCAGGATTTAAGATCTGTGCAATGCACCTTATTAGCACATTATTTTCCTAGCCCACTTCCAATCAATAATACTTACCTTTCTGTTACAGCATTTTTTAGTTCTTAATCCATCCTACAGTATCTCACTCAGCCCGCAGCTCTGGATGTGTCCTGATTTTAGAGCTTGTCATCCCCAAACATACCTCAGATAATTGTTTGATTCTCTTCCTAAATCCACCAGCAAATTTTGAAACTCGCATTACAAATAAAAGTATGAATTTCTTTAGCTTAAAAACTGCTGCTAGTAATTATTACCATGGAAAATGTTATTTAGTGACTTAGGGCCTGATCCTGTTACCACTGAATTGCAGGACTTAATATCTAAAGGCTTAAATACAGCATTAGTAGAGTTTGAATGGACTTCACAATATGATTTTGCTTAACTCAGACATCCTGTAAGAGATCAGCATGTTCAAATGCTGAACTCTGATGCCGAGAAACTGGGAGCAAGCTGGAAGTTACTTTATTTCTGCTTTCTGTGGTGTGTGTCAGTGATTGCAGCTGCTGCAGCGAATGCTAGAAATAAAACTGCTGCAGGTAACTCTTGGTGCACAGGCTGGTGCTGGACAGAATTTCTCATAAACACAGCAGGAAAACCTGAGTAATCTAAGAACGCAGAAGGAAGTGGAGTCGGGAGGGGATGACTAAATATTTTTGGCATTATGTGGGTCAGGGGCAAGACTCTAAATCCATTCTTAAACTTTTGCTTGTTCTGCAAAAACCACCATAACCAAACCAATACAATAAAAATGGCATTATTCCCCTGCCAAATAAAGATTTTAAAAGTCTCATAAACAGACATGCAGGGCAGATTATAACTGACCTTTGCAGCATGAAGATTTCAGTCCTGTTCTGGGAAATCATGACTCATGTGCTTGATCAACTGTGTGCACCTCTGTGCCCCACTGTCTTCAATTGCATTGTCTTCACCTGTGAAGTTAGGTATCTGTGTTACTGCATTTAGGATTATCACTTCAGCTGTAAGCTCCCTGGGCCAGGCTCTGTCTACATCATTACCCACACCCAAGCAGAGTTGGCAGTAGCCAGCAATGCTGTGATAATTTTGTGAATTATACAGCTCACAATAAACAAAAGAGAGCACTTGAATTCTGTTCACATGTTATTATTGTTGTGATTATTTTTAAACTATAAGCACTTTGCGCAACGTGATGCAACTGCTTAAATTCATCTCTGGGTGAAACATGTGTGACTCAATTTACTTTACAGATCTATTTCATATGGTTTGAATTGTATCTGGTGGCTGCACATTTAGACTCCAGTTTGGCAATCAGAGCCACATGTGTTGACATGTAAATTTACACAGACTTAAACCAGAATCTGCTTTTTTGACAAAACCTAACATCTGATCCCCTTTCTCAGTAAAACCCTGTTGACTTCAGTGGCAACTACCTAAATTTTCTACCACTGAGAGACAGATACCAGCATTACAGAATGTGTCAGGGGGTATGTCTACATCAGCATTCTGTTTTGAATCCAGAATTCATTTTGCTTCCTTGTCATCCCCATTCACCACATTCTGCCTCACATCGCAGAGCATTCTCAGGTTGCACAAACTGGTTTCTTGTTGGATGAAACTAGACTAAAAGATTCACTCCCAGAGCATCTGTTGTGCACCAGCTGCTAATGGGCATTCAGTCCACGGGACCAGCAGAGAGCTAGTCAAAGCAAAATCCCCGGTACTCATGTGATGAACATCAGATCCTCAGCTCTAACTGTATCACTCTACAGATGAGATTCTACTCTTTGAGTTCAGCACAACATTCAGACATTCCTATTTAGTTGCCTATTACATTCACTGTATGTACATTCCTCTATATGAGGACTTCTGTAAAAATGTTATTTCCTCTAAATACGAGGACTGATCAGAAGGTCCTCTTCTATACAAAGACAAGCACAAACAGTCAGTAGCATGTGTTTTTTCTTTCACACCTAATCTTAAACTCCACTGCAAAGACATAGGTAAATGCTCATGGAAAAGTTCACAAGTGCTACATTAGTTTCTGCTAAACATAGCTTCATCCACTGGGTTTTGTTTACTAAATGTTTAGCACCAACTTTTAATTCAAGTACCACTGCAGCCTTTCTGCTAGCATTATAAATAATTAGTTGATGGTTTCCCTTAAATCAGCAGTTCTCATACTAGGATACCTATGAGGAAATCAACAATATCCGAATCAGAACATCCTTTTCACTCATTACTCCCAATCTCTATGGCAATTTGCAAAGCCACATTTGTCCTTTTTCTCAGTCTCGCTAATCCAAGATGAAGATCTTAAAATCTCCCAAGTGGCCTTTAATTAATGGCTGACATGAATACACAAATACTCTTACTCAGACTGACACTGGAAATTAACAAATATATCTACAATCCCTCAGGATTTATTGACAGTCTTTTCTTAAACTACAGCTTGCAGAGCTGTTGCTTTTTTGCCCTCTAAACATCTTTGTTCAAAAGGGGCCAGAACACCTTCTTCCTCTTGAAACATTGATATAACTTCAGGGAGGAAATATGTTTTATTTCTCATTTTTCTGTTCTGCTTAGTAAAGAAATTTGTCAAGTACACCCACAATAAGTTATGTATTCTCTGATATGTTTAGATCTCAAGCTTCAGCTCTTCCTGCAAAATTATTCCCTTTTCTAAGAAGATATCAGCACAGATATGGAAAGACAGGCCAATGCCTCATATAAAAATGGAAAGATAATCTGTATATTTCCCCCATAGATGTTAGTTCCCTGTGTGCACAGCCACTCTGCCGCACCGTTACACACACGCATGACGACATCCTTGACATCTGCATTAGTGCCTTAACAGAGATGTCAGAGAAACGTCCCCTCAGAGTGTTACTGACAGCACCAGGGTGTCAGTGCTCTTTCTAATACCACTTGCTTCTTCCATTGGTTCAGCAAGGCTGTTTCTGTTTATGACAAGAATATGATCTGTTTATAAGAAGTCTCTAATCCCCTTTCCTGATGGGAGCTTACATCAGTAAGCAGAGTGATTAATGTTCCAATAGTCTACTGGAAGTTTGCAGTAGTTGGTGTTAGGAGCGTGCTATGTATTTCCAGGGATCCTGCTCACATGCACATTGTGAGCATCACAGCAAATTACAATCTTCTGTCTCTGGTAGGCTCACCCCACAACCACGCTGTGGACAGAAAGGGATGAAGTCATGTAAAATCATGTCACTGCTATCACAATTTGTCAGACATAAAATACAAAAATGGCTATAGGAATCAGCAGCAAGATCCCACAGGCGGAATCTGTATCAGCGATTCAGCATGACACAGAGAAGAAGAGGGGTACTCAGTAAAGAATATCTAAAGCAGTGTGGGATCTGCTATAAAATTTAAGCAAAATACTGTTTCAATAAGATATCAGCGATGGGCAGGTGAAGTAAAGAAAGGCTTCAAGATACTGAATACCTCAGATGCATCCTTTGCCTCCCACTAAGTGGGATATGTAACCCAGCACTTTTCCATAGGTTGCATGGGTATCACATAGGCCTGGGCCTGTTCAGCTCAGCAGTGGGAAAGGAATTTCTCAGAAAAGAATGTCTCATTTAATAGAAACTGGATGTTGGGAAAAGATGATGTGCAACTTTTTTCCTGAAAGCTGAGGTAAAGTGTAGGTGTTCTTTTAAAACAAAACAAAAAAGTGAAAAACATGTAATTACTTTATAGCAGTTAGTAAAAGTAACAATACAGAGCAAATTGCAGTGATTACAAAATCCTCTATAAATATGGGCAGCACTGTTCTTGACAATAATTAGTGTACAGCATCTTCTCAATAGTATAATGATTAATATTTATTCTGATTTCCTTTTTCTTCTGGGAGAGGGGAAGGTACAAAAAGGAAGGGCAATAACATTCTAAGAGAGCTGAGTATGTCTGAGAAGCAGAACCAGATGCACAGAAAAATCTGTTTTATTTCTCTGGTTACTGTCATTCCCACTCCCCTAAAAAAACACAGTGCAAATGGTGCTTTACTGGTTTTAAAAGTAAAGCCAGAAATTATGTGGAGTTGGGACTGCTGAATTATTCATGAGTTCTGATTGAATAGGATCATTATCTCTGGCCTTACAAGCTAATAAATACTCTCTAATGCATGGGTACTGTTTTGATCTAATAGTGTCAGAGAAAAAAAAAAAAGAAGAAAAAAAAATACTTATTTTTTGCAAGCTAGAGCCTAGATTAGGGAGGAGCTCCCTGATGAGCTCATTGCAGGAAAACCATGGGGTTTTTTCCCCTTCCATTGACTACAAGGTTCATTTTGCAGTTCTCTGTCTCATTTACTGCATGGGCATTTTAACTTGGGCATGAGGTTAAGATGTTGCTCAGTGGTATCTATACAATGGCTTATCGTTTCATATTCCTTTCCTATTTTCAATATTCTTTTTCTCCCCTCTGCTTTTTGATCTCTTGCACCTCACAGTACAAAATACCCAAAGCCAGAGTACTTTCAAAGAGGCAGACAGAGCACAGGAAGTGATTATGCTATCCAATCATCTGCCTGTCAGTAGTCAAATAATCTTAAACTGTATTCTTCTGTGATTTCAGGATTGATTGTGGCAAGTCTATACTCATTTGATTTAATATTGCTATAAACTAAACAGGTATGGAACTTGAATTAAGGTTCTGCTCAGAGAGCTATTGAAGAAGAGGAGAATTTGTTATAGATGCAATGCCAAACACTGTTGATAACTATTGTAACAACAAAAAACAATTCAAAACCTACATGAATTAACATTAAAGCCAAGACATTTCATTGGATAGCTTTTTCATCTGCTTTCTTGAGGCTTACTTTTCAAAAAAGGACTTGTTTCAGTAAGAGAAAATAATTAGAATATTATTACAAGTTTAAAAACCCCTCATAATTAGATAGGGATTAGTAACTTCATTTTCATATGATTAACACAATAAAACCCGTTTTTCCCCAAAGTAATCAGAGGCCTATTAAACAACATGAGATCATATATCAAGGGGCCTTTTAGTAATTCAGCAGTTTGTAACATTTACACAGACTGAAAATCTTCCACAAAACAGCTGGCTTCATTCTATCAAGGAAACCCAGTTTTGGGTGCATTTATTTTAAGGTCTAACACAATCCTTGAAATCTTACCATTTAATTAAGGATTTTCTTTAACAAGAGTTAGAAGTGGATGAACAGCTAGAGGAAAATTATGAACAGTTTCTCCAATAGTCTATCATTAATGGAGCCCTCTGCTCTTCCCAGTTTAGCATGGCAGGACCCACCTCAGGCATCTGGATTTTAAGGAGTGTCTTTGCACACTCTGAGCTTGCAAATGCCTAGTTTTATGGTATTTTGTTAGTAAAATTGTGTTAAATACCTAGCTCCATTATGATAACTAGGTTAAATATGAAGCGAATAATTGACACATTTGTTCTTTGTACACACAGCTCATAAACAATAAGTAATAAAGAACAGATGCAATGTAAATTTAGCTTTGTGAGTCTATTCAGTGGAATAATTCTCCAAACATTACCTTTTGAGTCTCTTTTTTTACTGCTTTTAACTGCAGTGAAAATACAAAATTGTTCCTTTTGTTGTTATTAAGTAGAGACGTGATCACCCATTCTGGCTTTTCCACATTTTCTGCATATGATGCCAGTCATTGCAACCAATGAAACCTTTAGACAGTTGCCATTATCTGTCACACTCCTGGACCAAAATAACAAATAATATGCCTGGAGGTGCTGCATTTTCTGACTGCTAGTTTCCCCGCATGGCATATGCCTAGATAGACTCAGATGAGAGGTGATTGCACAAAACTGTGATTGTGAGATGACTTAGCAGAACCCGTGATGATGTCCTAATGGCCTCCTGCAGAGGGGAACAGGGGTAATTGTCAGGGGAAGGAACACATCTGAAAGGAGGCATCCTCTGCAAACCAAGCAGCCATGTGGAAAAAAGGAATGGAGAATCACAGTGCAGCAAGGCTGCATTCAAGCCCAATAAAATTAATAACAAAAAGAGCTGAAAACTAAAACAAGGTATAAAATGACCAGATTAAGAAGCCTGTTACTGATGAGCTCTAAATGAAAAAGAAAACAAGTTGTCTCCAGGCAGCTGCTTCTTTTAAAATTATTAGGTGAAATTTTGTGGCTCCCAGCAAGGAAAGTTAAAGCAACAAAACAAGGAAAAGTGAATGCATTCCCTCACAGCAAGATTTGGCACAAAGTAACGAGTCTTCCTCTATGTTCGCACTTGTAACTAGGTGGCTTGAGAGTAAACAACCTTTTGCTGCCATATTTTCTTCTTTCAGCTTTTTAATCTTCTGTTTGAAATATTTACTTTCCATGGGATCACTACATAAAAAACTGACTGCATCCCAACATCCTTACTAGAGCAAAGCTAGTGGAATTGAGAAATGAGAAGCCATCAATGTCGAGGCAGGCAATTAGGGTATCAGTTACGTCAGTGGGAACTTGCCTTTAGTGTCAACTGAGGCAGAAACAGGCCCGTAGAGTATATTAAGGATCTTATTTTATACTCTTTCAGCATCTTCTATTTGATCAAGAACAAACTGGAGCAAATAAGCTAATTAATGGTATACAGAAGTAATTCCCCAGTCTTTTCAGTCTACATCTTATTTATTTTCTAGCTACAGAATAACAAACACAGTAATCTCAACTGGAGTAATATTTAATAGGAAAAAACCCCAACAAATTAATACAGCTTTACTAACCTATAGGAAAGTGCCAATATTATTTAAGTTTCATAAAATCATCAGTACTCATTATTCCATGCATTATGATTTACCAGTGGGGCACTGGAAAAGAGCAAGGCAAAACAAGAGTTAGGAGGGGTAATCCTAGAAGTTCCTATACTCATGTAGCTATGCTAATACAGAAGAAGCTGGGGGGGGGGTTATGATTGTTTGTTTTTTTCTTTTTGAAATGATGCCTTCTAAATGCTCTATAAAATAAGCAGAGCATTGAAAAATACTTTCTAATCAGATCTACCTCCAATCGAAAAAGCATCTACCCCAAGTAATTAAAGGAAATTTGCAAACAGAATTGGACAAATAATAGCTCTTTTTGTTTTGATGGGTAACTTGGGCCAAATAGAGCCATAAAAAGATTTCAAGAAACAAACATTAGAGAAATCAAAATAGCAATTACTCTGCACCAACATAGAATGAATTGCTTATTTTCATTTTCAAATAACTTATTTTAAAACCTTTTTTCCCCAAAATGCAGGTTGATTTTTAAACAGGAAATGAGTCTCTGAAAAGTTAATTTCATTAAAAAAAAGTTCAGAAGAAATGATTTTGTCATATTCTAAAAAAATATGGTCATATTTTCATTTTTTTTCTTCTGCCATTATCCACTGCTATTAATCTAAATATTAAAATTCTTCTCATCTCTTAAAAAATACTACTTTTGAGGAGCTTAATTCCCTAGAACAAATGTTATTCAGTCCTATTGACATATATTTGGGATAAGGTTTGGAGTTTAAAAACTTCTCTTCAAAAACATGCAAAAACCTCTATTAAAAGGAAAGTACAAACTGTAAGCCTTACGTGGGACATGCTGCCCAGCCAATAAATGGAGCTCTGAGCAATGTGCCCTGCAATAAGTTCAGCACTGGGCAGTTGTACAGCACATGGACATAGAATTTTCTACAGAAAATACCAAGCAAGAATGTGGGAGCATCAGCTGATCAGTGCAGTGGCTGATCTGTTAAATACCATGTATTTGAAGAAGGTTTAATGAAACAGAAAGCAAAATTTGACCAGCAAATTTTGTTATTTTTTTTGTGAGAGACAAAAACCCCACTTTTTTTGGCATCAGATAGTATAAAACCTCAATAACATGGCTTTTGAAATCTTGAAATAATGTAGAATTGTATGTAGACTCAGATTAGATGAACAAAGTGCAGTGGATGCAAAGTTAGAAAAGTTTCTAATAAGATGATAAAACTTCAATTATTTCAATGACATATGAAGAACATTTAATCTAGAATTAATCTTATCAGAATCAGGAAACTTCTGAAAGGGATAGAATATCTCAATACCTTTGAAACTGTACAGTAAATGCTCTTGAAAATAATGGATGAAAATGCTAGATAATGAAGTGGTGTGAATTCTTATGGATTATAAAACCAGGCTGAGTGGATGTCATGATTTCTTTTTGTGTAAAGTACTAAAACCAGGAAGACGTAATTAGTCCTGGAACATAAAATAGTATCTTACAGTATCTTGAAAAGACAACAACATTATAAAATGCAATAGGAAAGAAAAATACATCTTAAAATACGGTGGAGATACCAGCCAGCCTGCATGATCATTCATGAAGAAACCTCAACCTACAGAGAAGAAGCAGAAAGACTTCTCATAGAAATTCAGGCCCTAGGAGGCCCCCTTTCTTACAGTGAGATAAGACAGGATTTCACTCAAAACTGACTTTTTGAACATAGGAAGTCAAAGCAAGAATAAGTTTTTTAAAAGGAAAGGCTGTGCTTAATGAAATCAAATTTCTCTTCTACATGCTTTCCTGCTGAGCACTAAGCATCTGAATAATCATTTGTTGAATTGTGCCCAAATTGGTTGTTTCCCTGAACCAAGTCAGATGAAGTAGATGTGGGTAGCTCAAACTCAAGAACAGTATTTTCCTATTTTCTTTCCTAAATTTCAGACATCACACCTTGTTAATTTACAACCCTGGCAGTCTAATAAATCATTCCTCTTCAGAACAAAAATAGCATACACAGCCTAAATTCCACTTTGCACACAATTGAGAACAGAAAGTATTCAGTTTAGCAGGCCCTCCAAATGAAATATTTCCCCTCCTACCAGGCATTATCTCTCTGTTCCAGATCTATTTTTCTATCTTATTGTATAGTTCTCTGGTAGAACCTTGTTGCCTTGCTAGGAGAACAAACAATGAATTCAGCACACTGGGCAACAGTGAGTCACAGCTGGTAGCAATGCTCGCCAGCTCTACAGATGTCTCCATTACTTGGCCATGCAAGAGAAATAAGAGAAAATGGATGCAAGCTGCACCAGAGGAGGTTTTAACTGGATATTAGGAAAAAAAAATATTCACTGAAAGGGTTACCAAGCACTGGAACAAGCTGCCTGGGAAAGTGGTTGAGTCATCACATCATGGAGATGTTTAAAAGACATGAAGACATGACACTTAGGGACACATTGTAGTGGTGGACTTGGTAGTGTTAGGCTAATGGTTGGACTCAATGTTAAGGGTCTTTTCCAGTCTAAGTGTTCTATGGTTCTATGAAGTGTCATTGATTTATGACCATTCTGTTATTCTGTGATTTAAGATGGATCACAAGGTGATGTTATTCAAGATGGCATCTCATCCAGAGTATAACTGTGTTGTGATGTTGCCACACCAAAATAAGTTTGTAAAATGTGAATATTTTTTCTGTGCAAACAGCTAGTAACAAAAGAAAATACTTGACTTTTTTGTGGAAAACTACAGTAAAATATATAAATATTTGATAGGTTCTATAGCTTCTAGGCTAACACTTGTCTATAAAAGTTTCAGAGCCACACCATTTTACTTGCAATACATATCAAGTGGTCAAGAGTCCCAAGTAACCCCTGACACCATCAAGAGCTGAAAGGACTGGGAATTTCACAGATAGTTCTCAAACAGGGTGGGACAACAGCACCCTGTGGGGATCCGTCACACTGTGGAGAACCAGCCAGGGACTGCCATGTTGACTGCTGACCTTTAGGGACCCTTCAAGCTCATTTCTCTTGCAAATCTCTGAGGCCAGCACAACTCTCAAGAGAGCATATGATAAAGCTGCAACTCAGAAATCACATTTACACTGTCCAAGAGACAGATGTTGGCTGTGTGCCTTTCTCTCTGAGCCAACGGTAAGTCATAACTATATAGAATGTGATCTTATGTTGAGAAATCTCTGTGCAACATCCAAGTCACTCACCTGAAACACACTAGTTTGACCAAGGCAGGGCAGGAATTAGAGGTTTTCAGGCAAGCATCTTGAAGTGGGTGTCTCATGATGTGCTATTTCACCCTTCAGCTGAAGAAGCGTCAAAAAACCTGATATATTCTTGAAAAAAAAAATCTTTCCATAAATCAAATTTTTCTGGAAAAACAAATTAAGATTCTTCTAGTTCTTTCCACTTGAGCCTGGTCTTACTTTCTCTCTGTCAGATATCCCTGAGAAACGACATGCAAAACAGAAAAATGTAGACCTGCCATCTTCTGCCTCAGTCTGATTTAGCGTAACACAGCAGTATTTTTCTGTCCTTTATATCTCCTATCACTTGAATATGGAGTTGCATCATTGCTGAATCCTGGCCCATAAAAAACAAGGAACACAATGACAGTCAGCCAAAACACCACAAACAGCTGCTTGTCTAGACATATTAGTAGTGTCCTGAAACATTGGCAGCCTGGTGACGTACTCCAAAAAAATCTGTACCACTGTTCTTAAACATTTTACTGTGGTTATGTAAATCTACTCTTTTATTTTCACTTGAAAACATATAAATACAGGCAAAAGAAATAATGAACCATTTACCCCTTGGTTCCTAAATAACAGTATGATTCAAAGGGAGCTATCTGCAAGCTTTTTTCTCTAATAAAAGACTCCCAAGAATAGCATATTCTACAACACGAAGGAAAAAAATTAATAACAGTGTTACAATATAATTATTTTCTTTCTGTTATATGAGCTTATTTTAGTGTGGCAATTATTTGTTTTTAAGGCATCAAGTTATTTGCAAAACTTATTTGATGTTCCACCTCTGATTTAATTAATAGAAAAAAGTCCCTTTGCAGTAAACAAACAAGTTTAACTTATTTAAAATTATCCAATTTATAATTTCATTTATTTGGGTTTTTGGGAGGATTTTGTTGCTGTTTTTTTTTATATCCACTACTAATTATAAATAGATGCCCAGATGGCTTTGTTCAGTTAAAACATGCACATGAACTCCACAAAATATGTAACAGATCACAACCAATGACATGAGGTATCACTAGGACTGCCCAGACACTCAGTCACGCCACACCCAAAGTTCCTGGTTCCTCAAATTCTGAAGAAAAAAGCTTACAAAAGGAAAGCAGATAATGGGCTCTGTTTTGCCATAGCATAAAAGATATTGACATCTGTAGTCAAAACAAGGAAGAAGTTCTGGAGTCATGGGCCAGAACTTCGGGTGCTTCACTTACCTTCCCCTTGTTTGTATGATTTTTCAGTTACATCAGGTTGTCAGTGATCCAACCTGCAGCTTTTCCAGACTTCTACTTGCTTGTACCTTTGAAAAACTGAGCACCTTTGAAAACAGAACACCTTTGAAGACTGAGCCCTACGCCAAAACGTCTCCAGGTTTCACTAGCATGAGATATTCTGACTTTTTTGGCTGCTCAAAAGAGGCTTAGAGGTAGACAAGATGAATGAGGCGATCAGAATTTGACCCCCTGTTTTTGTCACTTTAATATTTGGCATTTCTGTGGCCTAAAAAGACTAGGGAAATCATTTAACAACTAATGAAGAGCTATTTACCTCCTAAATCTTCTTCCCTTGAGTAATGAAATAATTACCCTCCCATAATCATGGAAATATTCAACTTGAATCTTAAATTGAGCTGTTGTGAAAAGTGGTAGTGATGTTACATAGGTGATCACCATGGTAACGTTTGGAAACTGCACTGTTGTCAAGCCAAGAATATAGTTTTGCTTTTCCCATAAGAACATTATAAGAAACAGAGGCTGAACTCTTCCAGGATCCCATAATGATATGTGAAAGCGAACATTTATCTGTCTTACCCACAGGGACAATGGCTTTAAAAAACAAAAAACCCACAGGAAAATGCCTCAAAAAACTTACAACCCAAGCCTCAGCATACTGTCCATAAACTGAATTACTTTGTAATGTGATAATACTGTTTGTTAGTTTTGTTTTGTTTACTGACTGTACATTAATTCAAGGTGGATCCCAAAGGAACAACATGGTAGAACTACAAGGAGAAATCAAATGATGTTATTTGCATAACTTAGATAATTAGACATCCTGCAAACTATTAGAGCAGTTACTTACCTTTTAGGCTGTGGCTCTTTTACAAATGAGCTCTCTCCTTCTGCTTGATTCTTTGACTTCTTTTGCAATATCATTTTCTAAATTGTCAGTGGTCACTGTATCTGAAGCCTGTTCGCTCCAGGCTACCCAGACAAAGTGTCCCAAGCACTGATCTTGCTCCATGTTCAAGGGACAGCTGAAGGGATGATCAACACTAAAAACACTGCTTTCAGCAACAGTCTAAGACATAAAATGAAAAACCATACTTTGAATACTTGCCCTTTATAGAAATCGTCTGAGATTAAAACCTCTCAGATTATGTAAAACATACAGGACAACACAGAAGAGATGAGCAATCTTTGATATATTTTTGCAGAAACCAGGGAATTAACCCATGTCCACTGCAAATAAGTGACTGGAGCCTCTGTATCAAAGACAAAGGAATTAAATGTCTCCCAGCTCAAAAATACCATGATTTTCACTTTGAAATTGCTCTCCTGCCAAAATGTTGCATAGTATGAAAACGTAACCATTCAAAGGGGAGATTAAGTAGCTGGGATATTAATTTACATTTAGCAGGATAGAGAAACTGAACTTTCAATGATACTAGAGCACACATTGCAGTGAAGATGGTAGACAAGATGCCCAAACTGCATCTGCAGTTTGGAGCTGGGATAAAAATGGTGATATTTTCCCCTAAGATGTACAGATCATAAAATAGAAGACCTTCAGAAAGGATGTATACTTCCAGCAAATTACTAGGAAGCAGAGGATTACAGTCTTCTGTAAAGGACATTCTTTCTACTGAAGAATTAATATACCCAAGGAACATTCACACTTATTCTTTGGGCATTATAAGGAAAGCTCCCTGCTGGGATGCTGCATTAAAATAGCAAGCAGCAGGTGAGGTGAGAACAGTAATAAAGGCAACATATCCAGGCTCTGAAAATTCTCTATTTCCCTTGAACTAACAAGTGATCTACCGTGTGCATAGTGGATTTCTAAAGGCCTCACCTTCATCTAGTGGTTAATCAATTAAACTGTTTTTTTTATAATCACAGAATCATAAAATGGTTTGGGTTGGATATAGATAATGATGGCACTAATCTCTTAACTTTAGATACCTAAAAACTAGGCATCTAGTGTAAACTGCCCTTCTTGTAGGCAGTGAAAAAGTGATCAGTGAATATACAAAGGGTAATATACCCTATCTTAAACACCTCTTAGCATCCAGAAGGCAGTTGTTCCATCCTGCTTCTTCTTTCCCAGTGTGCTGAGGCAGAAACAGCATGTGGTATCAAGTAAAAAAAAAAAAAAAAACACAAAAAACTGCTTTAGCCAAGTACAGATAAGGGCAACTTTAGACTACTCCAAAGGCATAGATCAGTGTGGAATGTTAGACTTTTTTCTTCTGTGGATAGCAGGGGCATCTGACTAATACAAGATCACCCACAGTTCACTCTTGGAGACTTTAGAAGCTGTAAGAATGCTCTTTATTCCTGGAGAGCCTGGGATAACCATTTTAACAGACACACAGTAGTTTTATGGTCATGTGAAAGAATCAGCAGATTTCTTCCCAGGAAGAAGTTGTGAATCAAATGTCCTTTTGCTGACTCCACTATCCAAACCATTTTAAATGTGCCTGTCAGCCTGTGGTCACCCCACCTTCTCAGAAGCTTTCCCATTTTCCTAAACATAACACTTTCAAGTCACAGCTCTGTCTTCTTATTTCAGTGGGATCAAATAGATTATCTTCTCATGACCCCTTCCCAGAGCTGCTCTCTTGGAAGATACTGGTTCTGGTCAGGACAACAAAGGGGGCTCAACACTCCAAATGGTTCAATCCCTCAGAGCCTGGCAGTAAATCTACAGTGACAAGAACCAGCTCTTTCAAAAGAAGAGTTTTAGCTCTTTGCCAAAGAACAGAATTTAGGAAAATGGGTCCAAAGCACAGAAAAGTGTTATCTAAATATTTCATTCCCTCAGCGAAACCACTTTATTCCAAATAAAGAAGGATCCAACTCATTCCTACCTCTCTTGGAAGACATAGCTGTTTTGCTTATAGTAATCTCCCTGTCTGCCTGTTCAGCCTGGTGACAAAGCCTTATTACCTTTAATATAAAGTTCAGAACGGAGGAAAAATAAGAATAGTCCAGGTAAAGATTTCACAGAATCTCAGAATCATCATGGTTGAAAAGAACCACTGAGATCCCTGAATCCAACCATCAACACAAAACCAATCAAACAAAAAACCAACAGCAAACAAACAAAATAACCCTCACAAACCACAACCTCAGCCACTAGAGTGTGCCATCAAGTGCCACATCTACACATTTCTTGAATACCTCCAGGAATGGTGACTTGGTCTCCTCCTTGGGCAGGCTGTTCCAGTGTCTGACCACTATTTCAGTATAGAAATCCTTCCCAATATACAATCTTAACCTTCCTGCCACAACTTCAGGCCACTTCCTCTAGTCCTGTTGTAATTTACTTGGGAGAAGAGGCCAACACCCACCTCACTACAACCTCCTTTCACATAATTGTAGAGGGTAATGAGGTCTCCTCTCAGCCTCCTTCAGACTGAACAACCCCAGTTCCCTCAGCTACTTCTAATATGACTTGTTCTCTAGAACCTTCACCAGCTTGGTAGCTCTCCTCTGGACATGCTTCAGCATCTCAATGTCCTTCTTATAGTGAGGGGTCCAGAACTAAACGCAATGCTTAAGGTGAGGCCTTGCCAGTGTACAGGGGCACGATCACTTCCCTTCTCCTGCTGGCCACGCTATTCCTGATGCAGGCCAGGATGCCACTGGCCTTCACCACCTGGACACACTGCTGGCTCATGTTAAGCCAGCTGTCAACCAGCACCCCTAGGTCTTTTTCTGCTGGGCAGCTTTCCAGCCACTCTTCCTGTGTTGCATGGGGTTGTTGTGACCAAAATGCAAGACCCGGCATTTGGTCTTCTTGAACCTCATACAATTGACCTCAATGCATCGATCCAGCCTGCCCAGGTCCCTCTTTAGAGCCTTCCTACTCTCAAGCAGATGAACACTCCCGCCCAATTTGGTTTCATCTGCAAACTTACTGAGGGTGCACTCAATCCTCTTATCCAGATCATTGATAAAGATATTGAACAAAACTGGTCCCAAATTCGAGCCCTGAGGGACACCACTGGTCACCAGCCACCAACTAGATTTGACCCCATTGACCCCGACTCTGTAGGCACAGCCATCCAGCCAGTTTTTCTTTTTAGGTCAGGTGGATACAGGAGGTATTCACTAACTTATATCCTCCCCATTGCATTCTCCAGGAGCATTATTATTATCTAGGATGGATTCTTATCTCTGCCTTTTTCTTGACACCTCTGCTTCTTTCTTAATCTAACTCTGTACTGGTTAATAGATAATTAAGGTATTTTTATTTATCTAAAGTAAAGCTTATATCTCTCTTATGCTTCTTAGAGCCATATTAGAGTTTAGGGTATATTTAATTAATAATTTATGAACTAAATGCTTTACAGGCTACAGTTATCATATAAGGAGACAAATGTCATACCTCAATCATTAAAAAGTATACCCTACTGGAGAACAGGTTTCTGCCTTGATTTTGAAGCACTAAACTCATCATTCATTTTCTATTTGCTTGTCTTGGGCACTAGATTGCAGAAACAAGAAAATGACACTCAGTGAAACCTTTTGCATTGACTGTTCTGACAGCAACTCTCAAGAGCCCCTAAAAGGAAAACTAAGAGTTCTGGGTGGTCAGTGAGGGTGGCAAGTAGGCCTGCACAGGCCCTATCCTATGTCATCCCAAAGTAATAGGTTATGGCCTACAGTCCGTAAACACAGCCAAAATATTCCAATCTCATATGTGGGGACATATGCACAACAAAAGTGGGATTCCTGTATATAAAAAGTAAGGAGGAAAAAAAAAAAAAAAAGGAGACAGGCATTTATTCATCAGCACAGTGCAACAGAAAATACTTCCATCATTCATAGCTTCATGAAGTACTGCTCAGAGTAAGAGCTCATCAGGGAAAAAAAAGGGAACTGCTAGCAGCTCCCTTGTGCCCAGGTTTGCATGCAATTGCTCAGAATAGAACTTGTCACTCATTTTACACTCACACAGGAGATAAAGTAGAATCAAACAGCTGGAAAAGATACAAAATGTCACCTACCTTATGTCCTACCAAGGGAACAATCACCCTTAAAACACCCACATTAGCTACTTGTTTGTTCTTGAAGACCTTTAACACCAGGCATTCCATGGCCTCCTCTGATAGCTTATTCTGGCAATTTTTTACATTAACATCCTTCATTATTAGGAAGTTTCAAAAATATCTAACCTACATCATATTCAAGCCCACTCCACCTGTTCCTCACAGACACAGAGAATAATTTCTTTTCTGTTTATAGCAGCTTTTTCTTTATGTGCTGCCTATTATCATATGCTTGCACATACACACAAACACAATTAGTCCACTTCTAACTATTCCTTGTAGTTCACAACTTCTAAAAACTCTCACTGCTCTCCTCTGGGCTACCTCTGTTTGGTCCACAATTTATTTGAAGCAGAATGTCCAAAACAGGAAACAACAGTCTTCCTAATGCTTGATATAGCATTATTCCTCATGTTCTTATCCTAAGGCATAATTTGAAATTTTTCCAAGAGTTCACCAGTGTTTACTTGCTTCTGATCTGTGATCCACCATGACCACCACATAATTTTCTGCAAGAATTATTTCATCAGTGCTCTCCATGTAGTTTGCATATATTTGTAAACCCAGTGTCTTACTCTTAATTGGGAAGTCCTCTTAGTTTGGTAGCACCTGCAAATTTAATAAGCTACTCTCTAGAGCATCAGTTAAGTCATTAACAAAAGCAAGAATAATATCAGATCCAGAACAGAAACCTTGGATGCTCACCCAGCATGTATTTTGGTAGTGAATCATTGTTAACTTCTTGCTCTGTACATGTCTCCATACATTTTAATGTCTTTCCAGCAACTGGAATAGACCTGAGTGTTTTCTATAAATTTATCATTTTTCCCACACTATATAGATAATAGTTACATTTGTATTTTCTAGCATCTAGGTAACTTGTCTGTTCTTCAGAAGTTCCTACAGATAACTGTTAAAAGCTCTGAGAGTTCATCTATCTGCCCGCTAAGTACCAAGGACAAAGTTCACCTGCCCATCTGGCATGAAAAACAACTAAATTTTGTAAATACTATTTAACATGTTTTGTCCTTATTCTTTCCTGTTGGAGCTGGTATTAGGCCACCTTATTGAAGCTGACCTTTACATTGAAATCTGACACAAAAGGCATGACACTTGAGCCCTTCCACCATCACCCTCAAATAGCCTTCCCTCTCTTGAATAGCCTGATTTCTAGGCTTGCATTTGGCCTTAGAAAGCTGACCTAGTTTCCAATTTGTGAAATCTTCTTTCTGATGTTTGATGTGAAGAGCTCTTGATTTAGCCAACTCAGGCTCTCACTGTATTTCCTATCTTTCCTCCTCAATGGGATAATTTGCACTGTTCCTTTAGTGATGTTTCCTTAAGGGACTACCAGGTCCCTTCTTACCTTCTCACTTAGACCAGTCTCATAACAATAATACCTCTACTGTACATACAGTAGATATGTTTAGACTAATATTATTCCCAATAAGGACACCAAGGATCACAAAAATCACATTTGTGCTACTATTATGTTATATTTCGGACAGTTACTGAACTGTTGGACAAACAGATTTTCCACTTCACCCAGGAGTAGCTGAATTTGTCTACACACTTCCACATCTTTTAAACAGCAGATTTTCCTCCAAGAATTTTAAAGTGACTGATATGGAATTCATTAACAAGTGAAGTATGTACATAGTCACTAGTCATGACCTCCAGTAAAATTAAAATGCAGATACTTACAGGTGAAAACTATGCATCTTATTTTTCTTGAGGCTCTAGTCCAGTGATTCCAGTCTCACTAATCTTAGGTATCTCCTTTCCCCCAAGCCATTCAATCTTTTTCCCTGAAGTACTCCTGGTCAATATTGTAAGCCTTAGTTATATACTGCTTCCAAGATTTCTAAGCATCTGTAGCATCTTTTGGCATCACTACTCACATAACAGCACTAAGATTAAGAAATGTGACTTACTGAAAAACTGGAGCATAATTCAATCTCTGAGATCTGCATTCACTGAGTTCTGGATGTCAAAGGGTTGTTATTGCTTTTGACAGTTTTATTCAGCTGCTTTTCATGGAATTTCCAAGGTTTGGATTCTTCACCTTGATGGGATCCCAAGCTCTTACCCTGAAGTAAGTGCAATTTCTTTTAGACCAAACATGAAAGTGGGAGAATTTTCAGTGCATGACACAATCTAAGAAAAAAAACACCAAACTATACAATAATAGTGATTTTAAGAACAAGGGGGAGCAAGGATTGATCCTTATACTCTATAAAAGTGAATTATCATAGAATCATAGAATTATCATAGAATCCTAGGGGTTGGAAGGGACCTCGAAAGATCATCTAGTCCAACCCCCCTGCCAGAGCAGGGTCACCTAGAGTACATCACACAGGAAGGCATCCAGGCGGGTTTTGAATGTCTCCAGCGAAGGAGACTCCACAACCTCTCTGGGCAGCCTGTTCCAGTGCTCTGTCACTCTTACAGTAAAAAAATTTTTCCTGATATTCATCTTAAACCTCCTATGCTCCAACTTGTATCCATTACCCCTTGTCCTATCACTGGTCTTCATTGAAAAAAGCTTAACTCCATCGTCTTGACACTCACCCTTTACATATTTGTAAACATTGATGAGGTCCCCCCTCAGTCTCCTTTTCTCCAAACTAAAGAGACCCAGCTCCCTCAGCCTTTCCTCATAAGGGAGATGTTCCACTCCCTTAATCATCCTTGTGGCTCTGCGCTGGACTCTTTCAAGCACTTCCCTGTCCTTCTTGAACTGAGGGGCCCAGAACTGGACACAATATTCCAGATGTGGCCTCACCAATGCAGAATAGAGGGGGAGGAGAACCTCTCTTGACCTACTAACCACACCCTTTCTAATACACCCCAGGATGCCATTGGCCTTCTTAGCCACAAGGGCACATTGCTGGCTCATGGTCATCCTCCTGTCTACCATGACCCCCAGGTCCCTTTCACCTACACTGCTCTCCAGCAGGTCAGCCCCCAACCTGTACTGGTGCATGGCGTTTTTCTTCCCCAAATGCAAAACTCTACACTTGCTCTTGTTAAACTTCATCAGGTTTTTCCCCGCCCAAGTCTCCAGCCTGTCTAAGTCTCTCTGAATGGCAGCACAGCCTTCTGGTGTGTCAGCCACTCCTCCCAGCTTGGTGTCATCAGCAAACTTGCTGAGGGTACATTCTGTGCCCTCATCCAAAAGGTTGTACTGAATGAATAAGGAGAGAATTCAGCCACCTCAACTTTTCAAAACAATCAAAATGTCTATACCATTGACTTGTGCTCTTGTTATTTAGCCACCTTTGAAAATCCCTGCTCTGTACTACCAAATCATTAGCGCTCGCTGTCTCTAATATTACTGAAATTAAAAGCATAGCTTGCCCGGAATTAGGCTGCTGTTTATAATGCAAATTAGTAAGCATTTCCACCCCCCATAAAAACTGATTAATTTACAATGTTTAGCAAGTTTGCATTCTGGACCAGACAAGATAAATCATTCACACAAAGTTATACTGAAATCCAGTCAACATACCTTTAGTAAATATGCTTTGAAGTGTCTAAAATGAGAAAGCTGGCAATTTTTAATTTTTTTCCTTTTCAAACTCTTAAGAGAACAATACCTGTAGATACCAAGTTTTCCTAAAATACCATTTTCAAAGAGTTTATAAGGTAAACATAATGTAGAACACCTTGATCACAAGTCTTTGTTATAAATAAGCTTTATACTATAAAAAATATTCAGTACTTCAATTATTCAGGGTTCAAAATGATTTCACCCAATTGACACTCTAACATCAAGGCAGAGCTAGAAAACAGGAAAAGCTACACATATGAATGCAGTAACTTTACACTACATAGGGATTCAAAAGACAAGTTATTGCCTGGTCCATAATTTGCAGATGACCTAATAATAATGCAAATATCTGTTGTTCTCACAGACTTTTAAGACCCCTACTCTTTGAGTTATCCATAATCATATACACATATTCTACTTAATTCTGTCTTGGGATGCAGTTAATTTCCTCAACATGCTGCACCATGCTGTAAATAAAAGGCGGTACATGTTTGATGGGCCAATTTGTCCCAAATCATACATTCTGTTTTAAAAGAGCAAGAGCACAAAACCGTACCTATTCAGACAACAGAAAAGAATCAACTGTGACTCAGTATGTACCATTTTCTCATTCTTCTGAATAGGCAAGGGGGATGGGAGGGAAAATTTGACTTTGACACTAAGAAGGTCTGGTGAGCAGAGGGAATGGCGCCAGCTTTATTTTCAGTTGGTCTTATTTTATCCCCACAGAAATAAACAGAAACTGATCCCATATATATTGTCCTTATAATCTGACTCACAGTTTGGGAAGGGGAGCAAAACAGAGGATGCTCATTTACCTGCATTGCTAAGGGTGCATATGAAGGTGCATATCATGTTGCACAACATTTACATACGCTACACAGCAACGTGCAAAGCAGTGGTGTTCAAACGTTACTAGTGATGTGCTTAGTAAAACTAATCTGATGAAAATTTGCTTCAACCTGTAAACTGTGAAAGGTGATTAATAACCAGAGACACCAGATATTATACAGGATGCAGTTTTTCCATATTATAATTTTAATTTTGTGTTCTTTGCTGAGAGCACAGGCAATGTGACTTTTCCTAGATTGCCTGCTGTCAGCAGGAGAAGAAGCTTAAGAGTTGCTCTCCACTTGCTCCTTCAGTCTCTTTTGACCGCCTCTGGTCCAAGGGCTCAGCAAAAACCCCATGGGAAGTGCATGAGTTACAACAGCAACAGAGCCACATTTTCATGTGATAAATCTGGTAGTCCAGCCTACAGGTGTTGGATTAGCCTTGGCAACTACTTAATCCTAAATGTGCTCTTCTGGGTTACCAGTAAATGACTAGTGTACATTCAGGCACTGCACTGCAAAGAGAGGACATAGAGGACTTCAGGCAGGGCTGTGGTCTGCGGAGAAACCAGTGGAGGCTTTGGTGACCAAGTAACCCAGACCAGTCCCTTCTAGCCCTATTTCTATCTTATGTGCAGCACTGGAATAAACTGTTCTAGCTCAGAGTTTTACAGCCTGGGCTGACAATGGAAACTTTTTTTAATGCCTTTCTAGAGAAAGCCATCATTTAATTGCACAATTCGTCACTTTAAAACAGGATTTTTCTTTCTGATTAATTTTAGTGATACAAGCAACTTGTACTATTCCCTCATAAAAGTTAATAAAAAGCAACACATGGCACTTGAAATTACGCCACTGGCAAAACTACAAAATGTTAATTGTAACAGCAACAACTCACCAGTTTATACCAATGACTGGCAGACACACTGGATGTACTAAATTTGGTTATCTGATGTGCCCAGAAATGAACAGTACAGTAAGAAAGAATGAGGCATGAAGCCAAGTGCAGTGGGAGAGTTGATTTTTTTGTTCTTTCTTGTGCAAAAAGGTAGTTGGTGGTGGGATGCTTGCTTTTTATACTTACATTACACCACATGGTTCAGCTGTACAGGCCAGAAGAAGCAAAACTAATTTCTGCCAGTTTCTTGCCTCTACCTACTCATTTATTCTGGAAAAAGCATCAATAGATAAATCATGTGTCCCAGATCTTCTGTCCCTCAAGGCCTTAAAAGACTGATGGTTATCCAGATCCATGAATCACCCCTTTGTCAGCAAATCCTGATGTAACTTGTTTTAAGAGCTAGATTCTGAGAACTTCGTTTAGCAGCATTTACTCAGAGAACAATCTCCTTGACATTAGCAGGAGAAATTAATAAAGTAAACTACTGAAATATAGCCCTTGATTGTTAGTGGTAATCCCTCAAGCTATACCACTTTCATATCATTTAACTAGCTGTTTTGCAGGAGTCAGGCATCACTATTCCCATTCAGATGTAATTAAAACTTTACAGAAAAGAGGAAATGCATAGTGAGCTCGCATGCAAATTCTGAGAAAAACATTTGTAAACTAGAGATCAGATTTTTAAGGGCTAGTTGCATGAATTTGATTATATAAAAATATTCTAAATGAAAAAAAAACAACACAAACCATCAGGAGAAATTCCTTCCATTTCCTATTTCTAGGAAAATAATATTCAGAAATTAAATTCTTGTCTACAACACAGTTTTACTAAGGGATGATTTCTAAAAGTGTTTTAAATTCTGAATATCATCCTTGTTAATGCCATTCCCTGTTTGTAAGCAGAAAAATCCTTCTTCTTGTGTCTACTTGTCAATTAAAGTCTTCATGCCCATATGACACATATGGTACCAGATAAAGATGGCAGATTCTTTACAGAAAGCAAATATTTCAGAATTGGTCAGGTCATGTCTCTGGTCTTCATTTTTTGATTTCTGATAATAAATTTTGATTGACTGCTTAACTGTCAACTGTCCTGGGTAAGACCTGCTTGATACTCTCAACCATTTCCTCCTGAAGTCCCCAGAAAATGAAAAGGTACCTTTTGCTGATCTTTTATCAAGCCCTAAGATTCTGTATCTCTGTACGACATGAAAGGCTCCAGATCTAAAGGTAATTAAGACCACATGACTGAACAGTGAGCCAATTGTGTGCAGATCTAGAATCCAACACTGTAAGGTTAATGCCTCCTTGTTGAAAGCATATAATCATTTTGAAGCACGTTCTTTGTTTTGTTTTGTGGTTTTGTTGTTGGTTTTGTTTTTTTTTTATTTAAAAAAGAATGACAAAAAAACAGAGCCTAATTTTATGTGCCTGGGAGTAGCTATCTAAGCTTCAGGCAATACAAACGTTGCTATTACTGGGGAGTAAAAGCTCTGCATAATTAACAAACATCATCAGCCTTACAGTTCCTGTAGAATGTAGTAAGTTCCTTGCCTGAAGGCTGCTCTCAGCCTAGTAAGTCTGTTTACCCTGTCCAAGATTAGATTAGTTTAATTATTATGAAAAAGACTGCTAAGATCTTACAGCCTAATTATGCAAATGTTTCTAAATGTTCAGAAAAGTAATTTATTTATTTGGAGATAAATGAATCTGTTTTGTCATAAACCAGATTGCAGTCCTGGCAATGTACAAGCAGGGTTACGTGCCCTTAGGCATATCTTTCACCACAAATATCAGTGGGACCCCTGGATTACAACATTTATAAATACATAAATGTTTTCTAGCAGGTTTTAATTTTTTTTGTAAATTATAGTAATCCCAGAAAGAACTATCACAGGTTTAATACTCACCAACCTTGTTATGAAAACAGGGTTTCTCAGCAGAAGCATTTAAAAGATGGTAACAGCTAAAACATTCCTGGAAGACCTATTAAGATGCACCTGTTTTATTATGCTTTGGAACAGATACCTTCAAAAGAGTTCTTCCCTCCTAGACCAGGCTCATGCTGCTAAAATAACCTGCATCAATAAAGTACTATTATTCTAAATGAGATGGTAGTGTTCTTCTTAAGGCAGACAGTGCTAACCTTAACAACCCCTTTTACATTAAGAATTCTGTAGGTTTTCCTCATAAACCTCATCGTAGCTTAGATATTTAACTCTTTATCTATTTGTAATTACATGACAACTCATGAAATAGATGCAGAAACTGTTCTATATTTAGCTATTGCTCTAGTTTCATTGCTATTATCATGGAGATAACCCCTAGGCAGCACACTGCTGCCTTCTGTGAACTCATGCACACTCAAGGCAGAGTATTTAAATTTTAGAACGGTAGACACTTAAAATCTGATCTTGACCACAAAGAAAATGGAAAAGCTTAACACAGTGCACAGCTATGTAAAATTAAGTGGGACACAAGCCCAAAAGAAGACTGGCCTTTAAAGAGCTCAAATCTTTTCTTAATGAGACAAGTCATCTGTGGGCAGGGGCTATTTTGCTCACTGCAGAGTATACATCCCTTACTCTCACTGGCATCAACTTCAACAGGAACTAAACTATAGACACCTTTAGATTATAAACATGAAAAGTTTAGCTGGTTGTTAGTAGAAAAGCAGGTGAAACACAATTCACAGCTCCATTAAACTGGGATATTTTGAGCCAAGTTCATTTAAACTGTAATGACAATTTGTTGCAGTAACGCCTTCTGTCATCAATGTTTATTTTCTACTTGAGACAATAGCATGACACTTTACTGGAAAAATATTGCATTGAAATCAATGCAGAGTGACTTCTTGATTTGTTTATAAATTAACTGTTCCTTAAATAAGCAGGGCAATAGCTCTACATGGGAATTATACCCACAGTCCTCCTGTGTATTAAATGGAGGATGTGAGCGATGATTTTCACTGGCTGTGATGACATCACCATTATCATGGATATTCAAGACATTAGAAGCTGCTTGCTGTCAGTTAAATGATCACATCTCAAGTGCACCTGCTTTATAATTATTCATTTGGAGCAGGATCATTAACATATTTCTTAAGTCATTTACAGGCAATTTGATGCTACCATAATGATTTTCCCCTCTTTGTAACAAATTAATGAGATATATATAAATACATGAGTACAAATGAAATTCACACAATTCATGTCATAATTAGTGTATATCAAAGGTCTGAAGGTTGTCTAACCTTTAATTTTTCCTGTGGTGGGCAGCTAGTCCACAGCCATGTATCAGCTACAGCCCTGTATATGATACTTCAAGCAGAAAGATACCTCTCAATATACTTCCAGTGGGGACAACAAAGCTAGTAGTCACATTACTTATTGGTACTCTGGAACTAACATTTGTGGTCCAGGCTCAAGAGTTTCAATGGTGAAAGTAGAAGAGCTGAGAAGCTGAAGATTTATTCAATCTATCTATTCAACTACATAAAGAAGAGTTACTTGTCCAATACCACCCACGTAATGACCTTACCTCAGTTTCAAATACATACAGTTTTTTCTGGCTAGAAACATTTAAGAATCATATGGCTAAATGGTAAGTGTGCACTAAGGAGCATGTTCACACATCTGCAAAACATTTTAAGCATTGGTTACTCATTTTGGAATTTCCACAGTTTTTATGCTGACAGAACTTCCCTGAAACTGTAAAACCTCCATCATTAGTGCAAGATAGTGCTGATCTCATCTTGGCTTGCATACAAAGCTCTTTATAGAGGACATTACTGCTGGGGTGAAGGATGCTGTAGAACTGTCAAAAAACTGCAGTGCACACTCATTTTGGCCCAAATAAACCTCTATCCTGTAACACCCAAGATACAATAATTGCCTACTCTAGGCAACATCTTTTCCTCACTCACTAGATGTGGTGGCCTGCAAAAATGCACAGCAGCATTTGCACAGATGTGCTGCTTCCTTAGCATGTCATTAGCTGGTATCATTGGATTTCTGTAGAGAGGCATAGTGAGAAACGAGGGAATTTAATAAATTGTTTTACTTTATTGTAAAACAATTCCTTCAATCATATGCAAGAGAGGCAGCATGTCTCTGTGAACTGCTGGGTTGAAATGTATGTACTGAGCAGGTCTACCCTGTCTGTCACATTGGCAATGCAACAGTGAGCAGAAGACCTTCTGCAGGCACAGAGATAAGAGACACAACGAGATGGGAGCATTTCTTCTTCTAACCCACCTCCCTGAAAATGTTAAGAAAACACCAGCCACTTTGGGAATTTCTTCTTATACAGCTGTTCTTTAGGAGTGACTTGGGACTACCTGGAGGGACAGAGAGGGGGCAAAATATGTTTCTGGCTTCCCTTCAGTGTGATGGTAGAGAATCCTGAGGGTGCTAAAAAAGCCTTGTATGTGTCCACAGCAGTGATATCATCTCTGCCACAGTCCAGGAGAGATGCATGTGAGCACAGGAAGCTCTGAGGCAGCAATTCATCAGTCAAAGCATGAGACCAAGGCAGTCTGGATGACACATACAATCCTGTATGACTAACAGATGCAGAAAGACTCTTAAGATTTGTCTGCAATTATTTATGTACTAGGATTTTGTTTGGAAATTTTGGCCTTAAGACAATAGGATTTTTCCATCCAGCTCTGCCACAGTCAGGATATCAGAAAGTAATGCTGAACCAATGGCATGTGAAAAACTAGTAATGTGATGCAAATAACCCTGAGGTTTTTTTTTATCTGTTTCCCTAATTATCCTGGGGAAATTACACCACCCTTTACAGAATAAGAGTGTTATAAAAATAATAGTTTGTTCAATGGTTATCAAATTCTTTGGATACAATGTGCATATTTGACAGGTGCATAAAAAATAAAATTGACTCATTTACTCATGTCATTAGGAGGTGAAGGCACCACCATTATTACAAATGTTACAGAAAGCTGAAGAATACTAATTACCAAATGATACACCGTTCATAAAATCAAAGCACAGAAACACTGGAATGGAAGCAAAAAGGAAGCTGAATCCTCTGTATTTTTCACGACAAACTACTCAGATAATCTTAAAATATAACAATACCCACTGCACAGGATATGTATCATTCTCAGGTATCAATTAGAAACAGCAATTGAAAAAGTATGCTTAGACCTTTGAATATTACACCCTATGAGTGTAATTTACTGATTTTAATATACAACTGAAATGCTACAGAAAACAAAACATTAGATTATTATTTGTTTTGCCTTACTGAAAGGCCCTCTCTTCAGCAGTGCATTCTGCACTACTGAAAATTGAGCTTTTGCCCTCCCTGTTCTCCTCCTATAGCTCCTGTCACTGTTACCCAACCAGAGGGCTCTGCTCTGCAACCCTCTGTCTGGATCTGATGTGGAAGGTATGGCGTTGGCAAAGGTTTGGAGTTTTTCCTCTCCCAAAAATCTGACAACTCACCAGCTCCCATATCAGTACCTAGATTGCACATCCCTGCATACCAGTCATGGTTAGCTATTTCCTAGCCAGCCAACCTAGGATAAGCTTGTCACAAGGTTTATCCTGTGCTCTGCTATGTCAGCAACCATTTAAAGCAACTCACAAACAAAATGTATTCCCTATTGTTTCATCAAGTGATGGAAAGCATCAGTGTCCTGGTAGAAAGCCAAAGGAAAGTTCCATATATGCATTCTACCTATGTATGATGTCTTTGCCCAGTGCTCAAGGCAACTTGACCTGCCTATCCAGCTTGAGATAAGCAGCAAGACGCCTGCCTGCAATTACTCGGTGCCATGATTCTTCTCTCTCTCTTTCTTCCCCTTCCTACTACATCTCTCGAAAACCTCCTTCTCTTTCCTCAGGAGAGAAGAACAGCAATTCTCCCTGGCCATCAACTGAGCCCTGGAAAAAGTAAACCATCCTAATTTGTACAGTTACTGTGACAAGAGGCACTAGTCTCTTCTCAAAAGGAAGTGCTGATAGAACAGGAGGAAATGGCCTCAAGCTGCTCCAGGGGCAGTTTGCACTAGACATTAGGAAGAACTTTTTCACTGAAAGGGTTGTCAGATGTTGGAACGTGCTGGCCAGGGAGGTGGTTGAGTCACCATCCCTGGATGTGTTTAAAAGTCGTCTCGATGTGGTGCTTGGGAATATGGCTTAGGGCTGGACTTGGCAGAGCAGGGTTAATGGTTGGACTCGATGATCTTAAAGGTCTTCTCCAACCTAAGTGATTCCATGATTCTGTTGATTTAAAGCTGTGCATCTGAAGTTATCTTACCTGTGCCAGCACTTTCCTTTTCCTCTTCTAACTTTATAGACCATTTAAAAGACTTCCTGGACATAAAGCTGCATTCACTCAGGCAGCAGTGCACCAAGTTGAAGAAACCCACAATATACATCAGAATAATGCAGAGAGCTCATCATGACTCATTCTTACTTTCTCCATATTCACCAAAAGCAGTCTTACAATTGTGAACTGTGTGATTCCTCCGAACAGTGCCTGAGTGCCTTCTCTGGGAGACAAAACTTACCACTGCCAATTTGTTGGACTCATATTCAGAGCAGTATCCATCCAGTTCCTTTCCCCAGGCCCACCCAGCACCAGTCCACCATCCTCAGCCTCCAGGCAGCAGGCACCCCACTGAGTGCTCTTTTCACCCTCCCTGGGCTCCCTTAACCGCAGCCACTGGCTCACCACAGCATCAGGGACCTGCAGTCCCTTTCTAAGATGGCAAAAGGGAGGCAGAGGGACCCTGCTTGCTCTGATTTACTGTATTGTTGCTGTATGCATGTACAGCAGAGATGCCTCTTTCCCCAGTCTTTGCTGTAGTTGTACTTGAATCACATACTAGACCATCAACTGAAAATACATGCCACAGTAAAGCAGTTGTCTTTAAGACATTAACATTTACCAGCAGCTCAGGTACCTTGACATCTGACAAAAACTAAGGAAATACTAGGGCATCTGTATGTAGCACAGGCAAATAACCAAACTTAAATCAAATGTTACACAATTTTTCATCTCTGACTATTCAAGTAAAAAACAAAATATACCAGAAGCAGGCTATGCAGTACTTCAACCTCAGAATAGATGTATTTCATCTTACTTAGGCTTTCTGTATCACTCCATCACTGAGTTACCCAGAAACAACATGTTTTGCTTATGAGAACAATAGCCTGTAAATTTTGCAATCTGAAATATTCATGAGAAATAGGTAATGACATTTGCACACACACATTTTGAGCTTCTAGAGAAAGATCAGAAAAAGGCAGCGTGCAATATAGCATTATTCTTTTTTTTTAACTATGCTGAAAGAGTCTTTCTACGTTGAAAAACAGGTGGTAGAGTAGGAGTAGTTCCCCTTATAGCAATCATCTGGGACACCTGTGGCTAAAAGACAGGGTCCTTTAGCATTGCTGAGCAACTCTTACAGAACAGTAGCCCATCAAGTGGAAAGGGATGCTGGTTCCTAGGACAGCACTAGGGATGGAGCAGGTTTGCTCAAGGCCAAGTCATCAATTGTCATATATTAGTAAATACTTAACCCTCCTTTACTCTTGATATGTTGGGTTTTTTTCATTTTGGCTTTTCTAAGAAGGGAAAAAGTTACACCACTTGGTGGAAAAAGTTTCTTTCAACTGAGTGACTAATCTGTGTTCTGAAACAGAAGAGTAATAGCCTGCCAATATTATGGTTGGCTTCATTTTTAAATCAACATTATCACATTGCTACAGATTTGCCAGCTCTATGCAACAATTATTCAGTTGGTTATTTCAGATCCCACACTTCACAAACGTACATTCTTTCTAATACTTATAAACATTTCACACAGTTCAGTCTAGTTTCCCAAACTTTGAGTGTGCATATCATTGATACACGCTTTCCTTATAAAATTGACTTTGAATCGAATATTGCAAATACTAAAATAGAACAAGTAGACTGCTGATGGGGAAAACCAAAACAGATCAAACCCTCAAGCTCTTTGTTAATTTCTGCATCAAGCTTAAAGTCATGCTGTGATTCTGGGTGAAAAAAGAAAATAAAACCTAAGTGTATATTTTTTACTGATCTATCAAAAGATCATATTTAACTGAATTTAAATTTGATCTCTCCCTATTTCATAGCTCATGAATCCTTTACAAAATAAGGCAGAAAAAAACAACTGACATATTTGAAACACTCAGCTAAATCAAGGCTGTTTCCCATTGGTAATTAAATCAAGGCTGTTGAAAGGGATTGACATCTCTGATCAACAGGAATTTCAATACACTCAGAGCACCTGTTGACTACAGCATTTAAAGTAGTAGCCTTGTGCTAATCTCTGCATGAATGTTTAGATAGATGACTGATCAGAAAAACATGCAGTAGGCCAACCTGCATACGTTCAGCCTGTCCCTCTGTTTTTACAGGGCATTTCAGTGACCTAGAAACATTCTTCCTTGCCTCCTACAGGGGCAGAAAGGTATATCTCATCCCCTTGACTCGGGAGGGGAAGCTAGAACATTAGGCACCATTTTTATTTTCACTTTTTCAAGGGCTCAGAGCTTCCTATACCCACACCATCTGCTCTTACCAGGAATTTGTCCTCTGCTCTTTTTCTTCTGCTTGAGGTGGGAGCCTCTCTGTGCGGCACAGAAGATCTTGTGACTCTGTTTTCACAGGGTTTGTAGTTTCATTAGAGGTGTTTTACACATCTCAGGCTTGAACCCGTAGATGAGAACAGCTTTTTAATGTTCACTCTAGTCTGGAAGAATTGTGCATTTATTCAACTGGAAGCAGTAATGATGAAGGGAAAAATATTATTTTCAACTCTACTTCCACTGCACATTTCCAAGATGAGGCAGTGAAGCTTCATTTGCAGTCTGTTACAAAGCAAATCAAGACATATATTTAATATCTAAATTGCACACAGCAGCAATATGGAAAGAAGAGAAGAAACTGCTGATTATGTAGTTCAAGATGGGGCGAAAGAACATGCTGTTCACACATATCAAGTGCCAGCAGCCAAATGTTGGAGCAGTATCATTCCCTGCTCACTTAACGTGTCTTTGTGCAGAAACTGACACATCTGTATAAATATTATATGATGTTTGTAATTGAGGTCTCTCATCACAAAAATAAGGTCTACAGAATTAAGAGCTTCTGAAGTGCCTGGCGTCTAAAACTGGATGATATTAAAGCAATCTTCCACAAGATGGCTCTCTCTCGCTTTTCGTGTTACTGACTGAAACCCATGAAGAAGGAAGATAAATAAAATTCAGAACAAAAACACGATTACAGTTTGGAGGAGTAAGAGTACCTCCACATGGGAACAGAGATGGTTCCCTGAATTAAGGCAGCCTACGTGACGTTGGAGAACTGCACACCACCCATTTTCTACATACTGTAAAGCGGCAAGAGGTTATCAGTGGATGTTTTGAAATTATGTCTTTTGCAAGGTATGTGCCTGCTCTCCCAGCACTTGAAGCTGGTGACTTCCAATGCCATTTTTTTAAATTAACCACATACCTAAGGGGCAGTGCATAAAGTAATAAGGGTGTAATAGAAATGCTCAGCTTTTGGACTCCATCTGAACAGGTACCTCCTGGCCTGCTGCAAGCATGGGCAGTGAAGCATCTTTGCAAATGTAAACTCATACTGGCACACCAAATCTCAGAAGAAATTAAGTAAAAATAAAAATTTAAACAATTTCTGCCAATTCATTTTTTTTAATTTTATTTTTACATAACTTTAATTCATCTCTTATATGACAGCTATGGAAAACTATCTTTGTGGCATCTGAAAGCATTTAATTTTGAGTGGCTTTAAAACCTGCTGGACACACCTTTACCCTTATTTGTCCTGAAACATTAGTCATCTTTACCTTATTTTCAGTGAAATGCACTTTACTGTCCATTCTGCTATTTAATGTTTACCAAAGTCTTGCAGATCAGATTTATGCTCGAGAACATGTATTATAGACTTATTTATGAAGTGTTCATTTACATCTACAGAAAATTCTCTCAGAAATACAGTATTCAAAACAATCTAAAATACATTTGACCAAAACAAAATTGCTAAGACAACAAACAAACATTAAAAATGGAAGAGTAGGAACATTTTTCACACTGTTACTTCCTTCATTTCCAAACAGTATGCTGGGGCAGAGAGAGATGCAGGATAAAACTCCCTAGTCCCCAACTTCTATTTACTGCATAAAGTGGGTAAGGGCTGCAAGGGAAGTCTCCAGTTCTCTGGGATACCTGGCACAGTTTGGAGCTGGTGTCATGCTGCAGGTAACGTGTGAGCTTCCTTGAGCATATAATGGGAAAAGCTGGGACACTCTCTCACCACCTGGTTTATCTAAGGCAGCTTACACCTTCAGGCTACTTCACTTTTACCACAGCAGAGAGTATCTCACTGGCAGATGCAGTAGGGCAGCTGGGACGCTGAAATTACAGAATAACTTACTCTCACGCATCCTGGAATACAACATCCTCAGCTTGCCCCAATTTGACAGACAATATGTGCAGTGTGGTAGGCAGGGATCTTTCTTCTTCTCACCTCATTGTTACATTGTCTCTGCAAAGCTGCAAGAGGGTACCAGAAGCGTAGACCCACATTTGACTTGATAATAGCCAGCAGAGAGTTCTCCTGCCACAGGAGGACTCCTCTATGAGCATTTGCAGCTAGTTTACATTTCTTCATAGTCTGAGAACAGGAAACTGCTTACAGGGTCCCCCAAGAATATGGTCTATTAAATTAGCAAAAACAGGATTAGATATAATATCTGCAAGAAATGAGAAAATAGCACTGCCTACATGTTACAAATGAGCATTATTTTTACGCATCTAGAACTGGCCATGGACCACCTGCTCCTTAGCATGCACACTGCAGCCCACCTGATCAGCCAGCGTTCTTGCATGCACACGATGCCCTTGTCCAGCAGTGTGGTTGCCTTTGTCTCATTTTCCTAGGTAGGATAAAAGACCTCTACTATCCATTTTATCTCACCCACACTAAAGAAATCACATTTTGGTCTATATAACAAGATGATGGAGAAGCCTGAGATCTAAGAGTAGCTGCCATTCTGCCCTAGTTGGTACCAGTCCCAAGAGATGAGAGATACCAAGGGAACTGAGAGACACCCAGACTTCTGTACTTGCATGTGATGCCACTTACAGTAGATTTGCGCTAAAGCAACTCCATGGTTTTCTGTGTGGTTACAATAACATATACCAGCAGAACACTATCACACTCACATATATGCACAACAATGTGCAACACATCACTGAATCACGTAGTCCAATTCTGCCTCCATCTCCCATCATAAATGGTGACTCGTACCTTAAGGTTTATAGGAAGATTCTGGCATTCATTTCATATACAGCCTTAAAATCAAGCAAAGAGAATTTTTTTTTCTTTGTTTTCTTTTCTTTAGTTCTGGTAAGATATGCCAGTCAGTTTCACTTGCCTCTTCATAACTACTTCACTTCCCTGGCATATTAGACAAAGTCTGCCCCCAGTACTATCTCACAGCCCAGGTACTGACCATCTCCTTTGAAACACTGATTTCCTCCTCAAAACTCACTCCTGTTTTCTGTTCTTGCACCTAGGTAGCAGTGCTAGTGAATGAAGTTCAATTATGACCTGGCAAGGTGTACACTGTAAAGTAGCTACTTCTTCTGTTGGGATAGGAAAAAATGCAGTTGTAATTAATAATGAATATAAAGGTTATTCTGGCATCAATATGGCTCAATCTCCATGCTGACAGAAAATAAGACAGATTTTTTTTTTTAAGAAACCCAGGGATAATATCCCCTACACGCTCTCAATTAGAAGTTATTTAGTTTTACTGTTAATAAAGCTTAGGCACATTATTGAAACCTCTAAGATCAAATTCTGACATCATACTGGTTTGAATCACTTGTGATAATCTTATTTTATAGAACCAAAAGCAAGGTATTCTGAAAAAACAAACTAATATTTTTGCTTGCAGCCTTCCAATTTCTCTGAACCATGCTGTGTTGTTGACTTTTAAGCAAAAGTCTTCATTGAAATCCGCTGGAAGTTCTATTTAAGAGCTGGTGCCAAGATATGGGCCATTGACTTCAGTACAATTACTCCAACTAGTACTGCAGAAATCTGAGAATCAAGTCCTCAGTCTTTCATACAGGCTTAAGCATGCTCAAGACACATTATACAAATAAGGGTCATTGAACTGAGCAAAAACATATAGAGGAGCCCTGTGGAATCTCTATGTCCCTCTTTTCTTTTGCCTTTCACTTCTGTGGGTTTGATTTAGACTTAAAGACAGAATCAATGTAAAGATAATTCATTTTTCTTGCATATAAAATTTTATATGAAGATTTCTGTCAATGCATTACAGATTGCTTTACAGGTTTTTGTTTGTTGTTTTTTTTTTTTTAAATGATATTTTGGAAGAATCCCTGCCTCTTTGTTATTGTTAAAACTCTTAAAGGAATTGCATTAAAATCCAAATAAGGTCACTGAAATGTAAATAGAAATGGTTACTTTTCCTGTGCTGTGATGTTTCAATATTTTGGGAATATTTTATGTTCCCAGAGATCCAAAAGGCAAGTAATTTGAAAAGCAGTATATATGCAGAAAACAGTCATAATGCCCTGTGGGACCAATCTGAGCCCATCAAAATCCACTGGAATCTGTCTACTGACTTCAGAGAGCTTCAGTGATGTCCTCAATGTGTATTTTCTAATCTAAAGAATCATTAGGCCTTCCAAACCTTCTGTCACTGCCTGTACTTTAACAGGCTCAAGAAACTCCCAAAACAACATAGGACTAAGGGCTGCTGCTGTGCTGCTCTATGGACTGTTCAACCCTGTTTATTTTTTCCCCACTGCTGACCATGAAAGCTGCCACATACATACTGCAGCAGCTGGAATAAATTGCAGAGATGAGGAAGTGTTGAGTTGGATGTGGTGTTCAGTTAACAGCTACCCTGACCCAAGAAGCAGAAGCTGAGCTGTTGCCTTACAACAAAATCAATGTGTGTAGTCTGAAGAGTGAACCTAGGTGTTCTAATCTAATGTTTGGAAAGCTTTTATCTCCACAACTGTAGTGTACACTTTTTAAAAGCAAAACAACCTTTCTCATCTAAAATAAAGAAATCAGTTTAGATGTTAGTCAAACTACTTACATTTTCCTAGCCAGATCTAGGTCCAAGTTCCCCATTCCTTCTCTAATTCTCTTTTATATCTATTTAGGAATTACCCAGCCTTGTTTTTGACCACCCACCCAATCAAGAATATGAGAAAACTGATAATATTTGTGAGAAGCATGAAAATCCTTTTATAGAATGAGAATCTTCCCAAACGCTTGGAATTCCTGTAAATTATTTCTTCCTAGAATATGGATGGGAGAAGATGGCTTTGACAATCATCTTAACAAATAACTCCAAGCTATAGCAGCTAACACATATTTATGTGTGAGATGGCTCAGAATAATTGATTAGGTTTGCTAAGGTTCCAGTTAAGAAACAGCAACTACAATCTCTTTTTTTCCCTTTCCCTTACTGTTTTCTTGCATAACAATTTTTTCCTTATCATTACTCATTTTTATGCAGAGCATGTTTGCTCATTTGCTATGGTCAGTAAACACTATTTTAATTACTTCAAAGGTAAATGTATTTGAAGACAGTTGGCTCTCATTTCAGGTAAGAAAAACAATTAATATAATGGTTTCAGAACCTCATAGGAAAAAAATGTTAATAATATGAACTGCCAACACCCAAACCCCAGATTTATTAATAAATACAGTGTTTGCTTTGCCTAGGCCTTTTTCTAATGAACACAGTAGTGGCAACAAGTTAACTTATTTGCTGTCTAAAACTTATCAAAGGTTACTGTGCAGTTATTTATCAACTGCAAATCTACAACTACTATAATTATGTAGTAACCATCCAATTAACTCCTGGGCTAAATGCATATTGGTCTTGCACTTCCTGCTCCAATAAACATCTAGATCTAAATTTCTGTTACTATATATGTGATACTGCAGCACTTACAAGACTGTTTAGAGATCAGAATCCCACGGTTACTGACACTGGGTAATCAAATAACATTAGAACACATGCATAGCTTTAAAAGTTGATGTTGCTATGAGAGAGAGAGAAATTTATTGTAGAACAAAATTAAAAGGAGCAAGACAGGAGCCTCTATGTGCATTAACTTTGCCTGCCCATCCAGAGATGGACAAGAAGAGCTAGAATGTAAGTTAGCATCAATCACTGCAATTTCAATTAAATTAATGGAGTATCACCAACACACAAGACAACTACCTCTCTTTCCATAACATATGCTGGACATCATGCCATTCTATTTTGATGGATGCAAAACTCACTACTAGTCCAACCACTACCGATGTTGTACATAAAATTAAATGAATAGCTAAGTAAATTGAGGTATTAAACAGCTAAATCACTTCCGAGTGTTTCCACCTCCACAGAGACACGAGCACTGGGGCTCCAGGCTTCCGCTCCTGACCATCTGTGCAGACCATGTTCTCTGCAGCCTGTTGGTTGTCCCCAGGACCAGCCCACAGAGCTCATGGCTGTGCTGCCCCACAATGCAGCCACCCTACAGGCTAAACCAGAGCTCCAGAGGCAGTTCAAGCACAGAAACTTTATTATTCAGCCTTCTAAAAGAAGCTTAATAGCCATTTTATTATGGACATGTCAATAAATGGGATAGAAATTCCTTTCCAGACACAGGTGAAAAATACATATTTTTGAAAAGTGTAAGAACAATGTAATAGGGTCTCTTCTGATGATTTGCAGCCAGTAGTATTCTTCTGAATTCCAGCATGGACAAGTCTGTTCCTTCCCTCAAAACTGCTTCTGGGAATACATTTATTGCCCTCGTCTTCTGTCACATTCCCGAGTGTCTTCATGGGCATGTAAAAAGGATTGCTTGGCAAATAGAATTTAATTGCATTAAACAGCAAATTAATCTTTTCCCCATAGATATCCTACATTGCCTCACTGCACCAGAAAACAACCGAAAATACAGCCACGCACTGACTGGAATATCTCTGTAAAAAGTTATTCCTAGATATTGGCTTCTGCCCAAAAGGTAAGAGTAACAGAGGTAATTTAAATATGCTTGAGCACAGGAACAAATGCCTAAGCTCTGTTGCTCTCTTTGTCAAAACCCATTCTTTCAGAAAATAATTTTCTTTACCCATTGGACAACAAAATGCATTGTCAAGAAATTTTATAGCAATAATTATAAAAAATGTCCATTTGAACCCATTGAGGTCTTACTGATTTTATAACACCCAGCAGACCTCCCTGCAGGAGCAGGCTATATTTATGTTAGCAATATATGCGAGAATTGAGATCGTAAAATTAAATGACCACATAGAACTGTCATTCATATGAGCACCTACACACGTGAAGGCTGGTTTATCTTGCAAGATAGGGTAGTTCTAAATGGTCTACTCTCAGTGAATGCTTTTAATCATGCATTTCTTCACTCTTTCTGCAGTATTACACTTGAAAGACTGGTAAGCAGTTTGCTATGAAATGTGAAATGGCTACTGGCAGCACATACCCGATGGAAGCGCTCGCTAAAATAGAAGTACAGTGCATATTGTATGCAATTGTTTTATGAGAGACATTATGGTTACTAGAATAACATTTCACTATTACCAACTGCTGAGAGAGAAGTCATTAAGATATTTGGCAAGCCAGGGTAGTTTTTCAGCAGAACTACAGTACAAGACCTCAGAATAGCTTCTGTACAAAAAGGCTAGCTGTCTCAAGGAAAGAACTTCAGTCTTTGGTGTCATTTTATTCATAGAGGTTTATTTTCAGATTCCAATGAGAAAGTTATTGCTGCCAGAGAGTGAACAATTGAGCCTTAACCCTTACTATAATGATGCCATTTCAGGACCAATATAATAAATCTTGTGGCAGTGTTTCCATTAAAAATCTCTTTTCTAAAGAGCTTTTATGGTGTGTAGTTTCATTCAGACACTTTAATGAGAGATTTCTTTAAACTACGATTGTAAAACTAGAGAGAGATTAGCTACGTGTTTAAGCATGGTTAAATGCCGAGATGGAGATAAACAAAACTCATATCACTGTTGTCATCTCAGCCTCTTCCCATGTTTTTTACAAATACTGCAGCAACAGCAATGAAGATCCACACCCTTCACAAAAGTAGTGGGGTCCCTGTTGGGCAAAGTCCTCCTCACCACCATCAATAGAGCCAGCAACAGCCCGTTTTTCACATTGCCATTAACATATTAAAGAATGACTCACAAACTCACAGTTGTCATTCCATCCTGATAGTTTCCAGTAAATATGCTTTTCCTCTTCCTAGAACTGTACTTTAATGATGTGACAAGGCACTGCAGCTTCAAGGTGCAAACATTTTCAAAAGAAACAGCCACTACACATCACCTAACTAAATCCTTTTCTCTATAACAAGAGCAGTAATGACCTATTACAGTATTATCACAAGGTAACAAAACATAAGTAATGAGGCCCAGTGCAACCAAACACTTCTAGTTGTCAATGATTCCAATGGAAACAATGACTTCTGGTTAACGTGAGCTGACAGGAGATCTCATGAAAGCCCTGTAAATTATTCAGGCCAGCATTAAACAAGTTGCTATATTTTTCCTATTTCTTTCTGCAGTTCTGACCACGACGATTTAAAAATGGTGAGTGGTTTCAGTAAGATTTGCTATTTATTTGATTTGGAAGAAGTCATCTCTAATTTTTTATTATTATTATTATTTTTAATCTGATACTACATAGTCTTCATATAGACATTTAACAACAGAAATTAAAATATACCAGCTAGAATCAAGCTCAAGGAAACCTTTACCCAGTGGTCCATTTGCCATCAGAAGAATAAACGAGTAGAAGTCTCTAAAATGTAATGCAATTATTTGATAATAGGTGAGAAATGAATTATGCTGAGGAATATTTGCCTACAAAATTTGGACAAATGTCTGTGCCTTGCAGCATCTACAGAAGAATGCAGTTCAAGTGCGCCGAAGTTTCGCAGTCATTGATTGCTATCACCTGAGTTCAGAGAACTCCACTTTAAAATAATTCATTCTAATCTGACAGACCCCACATTCTGAATAATGTTACAGTATGGTTGTTTGTGTAACTTTCAACAATAAAGCACCTTCCTACAGAAACTCAAATTACAGAGAAACTTGGGTACTTGGCCTGATCTGTCGCAGAATCACTTAGGTTGGAAAAGACCTTTAAGATCATCGAGTCCAACCATTAACCCTGCTCTGCCAAGTCCAGCCCTAAGCCATATTCCCAAGCACTACCTCTAGAGGACTTTTAAACACATCCAGGGATGTGTGACTCAACCACCTCCCTGGGCAGCACGTTCCAATATCTGACAACCATTTCAATGAAGAAGTTATTCCTACTGTCTAGTGCAAACAGAAGTTTTAGAAGTGTGGACCTAGACTTTTAGAGCCACAAGAGAATATAAAAGAAATTTAAAGCCTAGGAAAACAAAAATATTATCTAGAACTTAACAGCTGAACTCCACAACTCTACTGTTATTAACAAAGTTGTTTGTGTTTTTTTTTATAAAGCATTAAAAAGGCAAACTACATTTTCTTACACAAATAATGGCCTCAGAGTAACTGCCATTATATCATACAATTACTCCTCGTTCATCAGAAAACTAATTTTCAGAACTTTATTCTGCAAATTAGCTGCAACTGTATACACAGAGGTATCAACCTCAGTATTTAATTTTCATACTAATTTGAATTCCACAAAATTAATAACTGCATTTATTAAAGATGTATTTTTACTTTTCTGTCTCCTAACTTAATGAGTTTGCTTGTGTTAAAACCAGGCAACCAAATCAGATATCCACCCATGCACTGGAGAAAACAGTTTTCCCTTTGGGCCAAACAATGAATAAATTTGACTTTTATTTGGAAATTCAGTTATCAACATTTTTCCTTGGGAAAAAAATCCGTCTCTTTCTTAAGACTTTTAAGAATGTTGTGAACATACAGACAGATAAACAGAAACAAGTATTTTGTCTCTAAAGCTCATCTGTTGTGCCAGGAGGGTGTGCTCTTCATCTTTTTTAATTTAGAATGGTAATTTTATAGAATGTGATAATTCAGAGATAGTTCTTCACAACTTCTATTCCCATTAGAGTTCTCTCTGAAAAGTTAATAACATTAAGAATTTTTCTATTAATTTAATTTGGCTTTTAACTTTTTTTTTTTTTTAGGGTCCCACAATAAAGGAAAGAAGCCTTTATTTAAGAAGATGCTAACATTTTCCCTCATTAACTGAAAATAGCAAAACAACTAAATGCTTTACCAGGCTTTCTTAAAATTCACCATCATTTCATTATCACTTAGCAAAAAAATTATGAAATGATGCCTGAAACATGATGTATAGAATTACATAAATGAATTAAACTGAAACCACAAGTAGTTCAATTCACTGTTCCACTGTATGTAGAACCACACATCTTTCTTATTTTCTTATTAAACTTCCAATGTGAGTGATCCAAATACTCAAGCCTTCATGCTTTAAAAACTTAATGTTCAAATGAAACTTGAGGAAAGACAGTGTTGGCTCTTAGGACATATGCAAAGTTTCCCCTCAAAAGATATTATCTTCATAGCTGTAGAATGTTGAATGCAACAAACTGGCCATATAAAACTGCTGCCTCTTTTCTACAAGAGCAGTTATTAGCATTATTATAATGCTGAATAACAGTAGTTCCAACTGAATTTAAGAAAATATTCACTTCAGCCCAAAGTGGAATTGTGATAATGTGATGAGTAAACAGGATTACTCCTTTAAGCAATCAAAGCTGGCCAGGCATGCAAGCCCTAAGGAAAACTTTAATTTTGAAGTCAATAAAGAGGAAGGGAAAGCACAGAAAAATTAAGTAATAAAACTTGTGCAAAGCAAAATATGAACTGATCAGTTATCAGTGCCTGTGGGATAGTTTTGCAAACATAAACCTTCAGTATGCTGGGGTGGATTCTGAGCTTTCTGTGTTATCATGCACAGACCCCTCTTAAATCAATAAAGTTATGCTGGATTTATGATGCTAAAACTAGTACAGAATTTTGCCCATTCAAACAAAACAATTATTGCTGCTATGCCCTTCTGAAAACTTAAAAGAAAACCATTAATCCACTCCAGATTAATTTCACTATTTTGACAGACTGTTCTACTATTCCTTTTACACAGAAGTCAGAAATTATGAAGACCTGGTACCCAATTCTCTTCTTTGCTATAGAAATGTAATGCTAATTAGGCTGCCTGTAAGTCCACTGATAGACAATGAATATTGATACGTAATGGGGAGTAATCAGGTCCTTAATTTATAAACAGATAATTTTCTTGTTGTATTTCCTTACATTTCATACTCTGGAGCATTACTCAGTCCACATTCAAAAGCTTTCAGGTATTGTCAGGTACTAACCAAACACCTAGCAAAGACTGAAAGCACTTTTCTAACATGAACTCACTATACTCTGAGAAGCTTTCTCTAAAACTAAGAGTTGGATGCACTTTTTAAAAGTGGGAAAAGAAAGGAACAGATACTCAAAATTTTAGATAAAACCCCCAGTAGCAGAATTTCCTCCCTATCAGTCCCTCCCTTGAGCCACCAAGTCAGCAACCTTCCTTTGGAAACTACAAGCCAAGCATAGGGCTGCAGAAATTTCAGAGCTTTTTACCAACTCAGACAGCTAACTCTTTTGTACAGGGAAAATAAAAATCTATATTTTTGTTTAGCAGTGTATTGCTGTAGCAATCCAGTTCTGAACTTGACCACCTACTGTAACTTTGCTATTAACTTTATTGCTGACTTCTGCAAGGGGAAAGGTTTGCATTCCCACTGCCTCAGCAATATCACTCAGTATTTTGCCTAGGCTGGTTTGTCCTCAATCCTCAGGCCCTTGGCCACAACCAAGATCAAAAAGTGCTGTTCAGGTTGCCAAAATCATAGGCGCATAGTATGTATTGGGTGGGAAGGGACCTATAAAGTCTCTGGATTTTAACAGGTTTGTTCAACAGCATTTGCAGCACTTGTCAGTGTGCAACCACGTGGTGAGTGTCAGAGTCAGATTTGATGTAACAAGTCACTTAGTTTGAAGCATTTAATTTCAGTTTAAACTACACCAAACTGCTGCAAATCCCAGAGAAACAAATCTCCCATAGCAGAACTGGCTGGTATCTCAAGGGGATTTTGATTACAACTCCCTTTTCTAAGGACCGTGTTTTGGGTGAGGAAGGAATTTCTTTTGTCAGACAATAAGCATGTTGTCACCAGCATCACCACACAGTTTTTTAATTAAGCAAAATAAAGATGGGAATTTAAAAGTAGGAAATAACAAAAAATAATCCAATGTTATTGCAAATATGCTAAAAGTTCTCAACTTTTCAAACTGATAGCAAGACTTGATATTACTTGAAAAAAAAATAAATAAGGAAACGCCACCAGTTTACAGAGCAAGATACCTCACAGAGGTGTCACCATTCCTTCTGGCAGATGATCCAAAGGAAAATATAAGAATATATGCAATAATTGGGCTAAAAAGAGTGAAGCTAAGCCTAAGTTTCTTCCAGGTATGCCAGGAGATTGCACTAGATCTATTTAATACCTGTCATTCAAACATAAAAGCATACAGTTAGCTTCATCTACTTCTCTCTACTCTTGCAACTGAAGAAAACATTGATGCCACTTTGTGATCAGCCAAAACATGTTGGTGCTCCAGTCACACAAAAAAAATATCAAAAAAATAAACATTTTTCCCAGTGATATTGCTTTAGAACTTACTTGAGAAAATCCAATCTCTACTATAAATCTCCAGTGCTATTCAAAGAGATTTTGTTGTTACTTTTCAATGTACAATTGTGTTACATCTATTTTAAAAAATGAAATACTCTCCTTTCTGGAGTTTCATAGTTTTGTAAAATTGAGAGACATGGCACTTTTGATGAGGAAGAGAGGTAGGAAAACAAAACAAAACAAAAGGTTAAAAACCATAAAATTGACCTTTGTAGATATTTAGGATAACAGCAGTTGACTCCACTGTTTTATATGCCAAATAAAGTTTAAGTTTAAGTGACCCCAGAAAAAGGCTTATTTCTGCAGTTTGAATATAAAAATCTTAGAAATGCTGATCATTCCATCTGGAAATCAAAATTGTAAACTGTTAATTAATGAATGCTACAAGTAGCTCTCACATGCAGAATAGTAAAGACTTTGTTAGCAATTTGTTTTGACAAAAGTGATTAGAATATTTATTTTTGCTAACACTTCTCCCACGTGCAGACCTGAAAAAATGAAACTTGTTTGTATGATTCAGTAACACACAATTTTTTATTAAAACTCAGAATGTTGCTAAGTTAATTATATGATATTACCAAGAAAAGGGATAATCAAGAAACCCACAGCTAGTTCATAATCTGAAAGGCAAACAATGCTCTGCTGGTCTGATCTCTAGTGCCACTCAGAGTTATTTTAAATGGAACTGCTAGGGTTTATTTCTTTTTAACACGGGAGGAAAAGCAGAGCTGCTGATTATAGTTTCTTCTGATCATAGGGAATGCAGTGTAACAGCATCTAAACCATTATATTTGGTTTAGATTACATTGACTGCAAATAGTGCCTTGTGAATGAAAGAGAGAGGAAATGATGTGAAGGTGGTTTCTGTGATCTGCTTTGTTTCTGCTTATTCCATTATAGGTGACACTCTCAGAAGTCTAGAAAGAATATTTTTTTCTCCAATAAAAGATACATTTTTAACTATGCTGAAATTAACTAAGACCAACCAACTGACAGAGACAGACAGAGATCTTAGAAGTTGTAGCAGACTAAAATCTCATCTGTGATGTCAAACTGACCTGTAGGATTTCCCTCCCATTTTGCCTTCAAAATGACCACTAGTGGAGAAAAAGGGCAAAAAAAAATAGCAATTACTCACAGATTCCTAGTCCAGTAGGAACCACATTGTTTAGGGCTTCCATTGTAGCACAGGCTAAAGATATAACACAATTTCTATCTCAAACCCCCCACTTGTGGCTGAGGTATAGAAAGACATTCCGCTCCGATTACAAGCAATAGAGAATCTTAACCTCCTTCAGTTCCAGTGATTAATTATTCTCACTGTATAAACCAATTATGTCTGCCTCCAGTTTCTAGCAATATAGCTTCATTATGCCTTTTTCTGCTAGATTAAAGAGTTCATCCAGTATCAGAGAGCTTTCCTCTACAGAGGTAATGGTAGGTTACATATCACAGTTTAGATGAACAATTCCTCTTGTGTTTTAGCCCAAAAGGCAAATTCCACCTCTTCTCTGGGATTCTCCCATCTCCTGGGAAGATCAGACTAGCAGAGCCTACAGGCCCTAAAGCATTTCTGCAGCTGGTAAAAATCTCAACAGCCAAGGGGCTGACTCTTGCTGCAATGAATGGGAGCTTGACTTCAATTTTGAGTATGACCCAGTCCCAAAGTCTGAATACAACCTTTTGATGCATAAAAATACAGTATGCTGGTTTCAGAGCAAAATCTACTTTAGACTTGGCCTTAATTTTAGAAATTTTTCTTCTGAGAAAGTGTGTGATAGTAGGGAGGGGAGAAGGAGAAAAGCAGCAGTGGCTCTGGAGAAGTTAAAGGGGTATGATGTTTTGAATTAATGTTTTCATGTCTCCAGTGTATAGCACAGTGTTGGTAAACACATTTTCCTATGCACAGTAAGCAGGCTTTCCTCTGCAACATGACCTGTGTCCCCACATCCACAGCTTCTCTGATTACTTGCAAGGCAACCACTGATTTGAGGTGAAGGGCAGGCTCTACACAACCATGTATTTTGGCATTACGAGGAAACTGCAGTTGTGCCCAGTCACATCTGACTTGACTAGAGGAATCCACCTTTATGTGGCTGTAGCCTCAGTCTGGTAGCAGGGGCCCTACAGGACACAGAAAAGAGGAAAGTGGGGAAGTACCAGTACAGGGAAAATCTGCTACCAAACTCACCATTAAGACAGTCACCATTTCCTCATTTATTTGGTATGGCTGTTTTTGTTATCAGCTTCGGTTTGTATCTGCAAACCAATGTCACCACCTACTCCAGGCAAACAGCTGCCTCTGAAAGATTCAGAGCCATCTCTTGGCAGCAGCTTTTCCAACAGTACATCAGTGAAGAGTTGCCTCTCTAAAAAGCAGCAGCTGCTAATTTTGGTGTGGTACATAACAGCACTCTGCCACATCAGGTTGGGTCCTGCAAGAAAATGAATTTCTCTGGCCTAGATCATTTGACAATTGCTACCGTATGAATAATTCAATCGACAAAATGTAGCAAATGCAAGCAGCGAATAAAACATCAAGCTGTGTGCTGCACTGTACAGCCAGGAACAGCACCAGTTCAGCCAAAGGGTGTGACAGCTGCTTGCTGATAGTGATGGCTGGCCACTGCATCCTGACTAATCGTTCCACCAGCGGGAGGCTTCCCAGAAAGACATTTCCAAGATTCAGTCTGTATGGTTTGCCTTCCCAGTCCCTTTTATTTGAGTTAGTAAAATTAAGGTTTAAACCTGTGAAAATAGGTTAAACGTAATTCCTCCTTTGCATTAACACAAATGTGTGCCTTTAAATCAAGTTAAACTAAATCTGTACAATTTTCTCATGCTGGAAAAGCCTCTGGCTTTGTCTTACCTTCTCTTTGGCTTCTGGGCCTAAAATGCTGTACAAGTAGAGTGAGCATCACAGCTTTGTTCAAAAATTTTCTCCAGCTTGAACTTCAGTAATACGTACAGAAAACATATGTTAGCTGAAAGATGTAATGCTTCTTTCTCTGCCCTTCAGTTTATTTTCCTGCCCTTGTCTCATCAACTTTTAAAGCAGGAAAGGAGAACGCATTCAAAAAGAACTTTGCCATTTCTGAGATGAATTTATTCTGCTCATCAATTCTGAAATACTCTCCAAAAGAGGGGGTGACTGCAGCTCCAGCCCAGGCTGCCTGGTGGGCTGTCTCACACCTTTGGAGTCCACCTGCCCTAGCTTCCAGGCAGCAGCCTGGAAGTCCAGGAGCCCCAGAGCCAGGGTAGCCCACCTGTCAGAGCAACCAGACAACCTCCACATTCTTTGCATCTCCCTTTCTGGCTGGCATGTTTCCAGTGAGCTGCATGGGTGAACCAGCAGGAAACCAAGCTGAAACTTTACATCTTTCCAGTAAGAAGTTTGTCAAATCGAACTATTTGCAGGGACTACTTGGATGAATTAGCAGCCCCACGATTGGAAGTTTTCTGACTGAATCTGTTTCATGCTTAGTTAACACTGTAGCCAGTAAGTGCCTCACGTTTGGGTGGACAATTGGGAAGAGGAAAAAAGAATTTTATAACAACAAAATCTTACCATAAAACTGCAGCTTTTAGGAATATGTTCCAGGACAGAAGCATTTATAACGCTTGCCATTAAAGTTTTTGATACTCAGGTTCACATTGCCTCTTTTATGTTGCTCTGCTCACTCGCAATCACTCCCATCCTATACTGCATCACTGATTCTTGTTGTCCTGAGTAACTGCTTCTAGTCAGGGACACTATTCACCTTTGGCTACTTAGTTCTTCAAACATCAGTCTAGCCACAGAAAAGAAAAAAATAAAAATAAATAAATAAGTATCAGGTTTATCAGGCTATCAACTGAGACACTTCACTGTATACACGGAAGTTTTGCCCACAATGGTAGCCTTTTATAATTTTATTTGCTCAGATAGAGGAACAGAGGACATCTATTGTGACTGACCTTGCCTTGATCACTACTGAGAACACTTGACATCTCAGATCGTTCAGAAACACAGAGCCAGCCTATTGTCTAAGGAATTGAGTTATCTTGGTCACAAATGGCTAACTAAAAATCTCTCCAGCTGCCCATCTCTCCAGTACTGGCCTCTGTGTGTGTGGCCAACACATAAGAAGCCATCTTTGATACTTGCTGGAGTATAACATGGATTAAATGTTCTCCATACGAGCAATGGAGTGACTAGGAACTGTCACTGATAATGATGAGGCCTGGGGCTATCCAAGAAAACAAAACAATCCCTTTTACTTATCTTAACTACCTACAGAAGTAACTTACACAAGTCATTTCATCAAGTCAGTAGCTGGGGGCAGCTGAAAACAGGCAAAAAATGAGGGACCCTGTATTGCACAAAAAGTGAAAAGCATTTACAGAGATCTAATCATCCAAATGAAAATACAACATACCAGAAGAGATCAGCAAGGTAAGCAGAGTCCAGCTTTGATGAAGAGAGTACTTTCAACAAGAGAAACTGCTAACATAGAAAACAAAAGGAAGAAAGATACTGATACATTAAAGAAAAAAATGATAATTGATACTTTAAAGAAAACTAGAAAGCAGTTTTGACCTCAATATGGAGAGTGGGAGAGAAGGCAGGCACGTGTCTATAGAAACAAGAAAAAACTTCTAATCCAGAAGGAAAAGATAGATGTATATAGAGAGAGACAAGAGCTAAGCAGCTGGATCTTGCCAAGAAGTCAATAAGATTAGACAAACTGGTTCTAAAATGTGTACAGATTTACTGTTTTTAGGACTACTGCCTCTCCTCTGACAGACCTGTGTCACACGAGACACACAATTTCCTGCCAAAATTTGAGATTTTTTCCTCAAAGATCCAAACGGGAGGGACTTGAACAATCTGCCCTTGGCATCCTGGGCTTAGCACCACCAAGGGCGTTTTGCCAATGTTTCCACATCTCAGCCTGTCCACAAGTTGGTTCCACGGCCCTCAGTGATGATCTCTGCTGAGCAGGGTACTGAACAGGGCACTACACATGCTGGATAAGGCACTTTACCTTGTCTTTATTTTGTATAACTGTGGTCTGATAAGCACAGTCACCCGTGCATCCCTGCCATGCATGCACACTCTCTGGAGCTAGCTCAGCCCAATACAGCTGTGTACACACACCTCCCCAGTCAGCCCTAGCAGTGTTTTCATACTCTCCCTTCTCCACACGTAATGGGCTCACTTCCCACACAGCTCCCACTTGAATGCATATTCACAGCTTGTGCTAATGCTAAAAGTACCACAGAGCACAGGCACATTTCAGAGGAGACTTGTACAGCTCTCTGAAATCATCATCCTTCTGTGTAAATAAGTCTCTGACGACCCATCCTATATGTACGGCATTGTGTCGCATTTGCCATTCAGATCCTGCTCCAAGTCTGAAGCACACATACTGTACTAGACAACTTCCAACATAAAGGAGGTATAAAAGTGGAGCTGATTCACACTCTTAGCTGCAATCAAACTACCAGAGGATGCTGAATGATTCCCTGTACTCTGGTTTTGGATGTCATTATCTGACCTAATTTCTTGCTTGTGACATTTTCTTGGGCAGCTCTGTGCTCACATATTACCATGCAAGCCAGCAGCACTCGAAGTCATATAAATGTGTGTGTTTCTCTCTGAAGGGGGATAAGGGGTGGGATAAATTAAGGGCTTTTAAGCATAACTGATTGAGAAAGAGAGAAAACAACATTTAAAAGCCTTTTAAATTGCTATTCCTTCCTTTTGATCCTAAATTTCTCTTTGTTTTGTTCTATGCAGCTGGCAGAATGATGACAGAGTGGCTTGCAATTATCTGGATGACATTAGATGCCAGCTGAAATGGACACTAAAGGAAGAATCCAACATTCTGCATATATAATTCCTATTGCATTTGGCATTGAACCAAGTCAACACATATACATTCCTTCCCCCACCACCCCTAATAAGTCCCATGGCCAGCAAATGCGGCTATGGTAACAAAAGCCTGGGAAGGGGGAAGAGCTTGGATAGAAGTAGAGTTTTCAAAATGTTGGAGAAGAGTTTTAGACTCAGAACTGCACACACCTGTAGGCAACTCCCACAACCTCTACACACTGAACACTCATGTGTATACCACAGACCTGGGCTTCCAGTGCCTGCAGAATTCTGAAGGGCTCTAATTAATCTGGTGACTGGCATTTTCAGTCATTGTATGGCTTATTCAAATCACAGGTACTTCTGCACCAGTTCTGTGGAGCTTACTAAAACAGACCTTAGAAACTGAGCCCATCTGTCAAAATAATGTTATTGTTCTCCTGAATCTGTTTCAAAGATAGTTACTCCAGAGAAACTTAAAAGTTATACTCCTATATTAGCACACTAAGCAGTTCATAGCAGTTTAGTAATTCAAATATTCCATACTGCTAGCTTAATAAGATGGGGAGTCATGCATGAAATGACTGCCAGGTTAATGACACAGGGAGCCATGCATGGCATGTATTTGCATATAATAGCACTGAATGCTCCCCTAAATCCTTTAAATTACTCATCAGTTCTTAAATAGACATTTAACTAAGCTTCCATCCAGAATCAAAATGAAAGAGCCACCTACAACTAAAAAGAATGGTAGATAAGAACTAAGCAAAACGTAAAATTACAGCTTGTAGGAAGAGCTGGAAATCTGCACATGTGAACAAACCAAACCATACCATAATGCCTACAGCTAAAAGTCAATGGACCGACCTTCCTTCCTTCCTTCCTTGTAACTCTTAATGAAAACTAAGGGGTGGTTTTCTACCAGGTCGTGCACTATGGAGAGATAACAGAGGAAAAACTCAAAAGAGCTTAAAATCAAGCCTGAAGCAACTTGCAGAGGGAACAAGAAGAGGAACAGCATCTGTTATTTTCCTGATGAGTCATAGAGTCAGTCTGAAAGACTGCCCAAGGTGAAGATTTTTATTTGGTTTTCTTCAGTAGAACCCCCTCCAGACTGTCATATATATATATATTCCTTCATATTGCAGCTCCTGTTTCTGGCTCCATTTGCAGGAGCAGCTGAAGGAACAGGACATTAAAACCTGAGCTACAGAGGGAGAGTCAGGGTGAAGAGAGAAAGCCTAGACACTTCTCCTTAAACAACATTTCAGGGAAGGTGGGTTATTGTGCCAAGCCATACATAGAAACAGGAAAGCTGTTTCAACTTTGCATTTTGTTTTTTTCTTGTTGTTGCCTGATATAATTGCTCAGATAGTCAGCTCTTCACGGTAAGGACATGTTTTCAACATGTTCACAAATGGACCCTCAAGGATGCTCAGGGATTTCATGTCATTGCAATAAAACAGACCAATTTGAACATTGTTTGAACACCTTCAGGCCCAAATACTGTAACAAACACAGGACAAAACAATATTAGGAAAAGTTTCTGCCTCTCTTCAGCAAGTAGTACCACATATAAACTGTCTTCATACATGCTGTGCAGAACAGAGGCTTTTTCTTCTGGATACTGACTAGGTCTTCCCTCCACTTACACAGAAGAAATAATCCTCGATCCTGCTCCCAGAATCACTGCTTATATAGCTGGACTTAAACGTCTGTTACTCCAAGCTACAGATTACTTGCAAATGCAAGTCACAAATTTGTATAACCAAAGTTTCTAATCATAGCCAAAGGTATATTATCAGTCTAACATGCAAGAAGATAGCATGCTTATTAATTGCTATGTTTTGATATGAGTATTAGGAACAAGAGCAAACTAATATTTCTGTAAAGAACAATGTCAAGGTATACACTTTGTCTCATAAGCCAAGACCTTTTCATCAGAGCCAATAGACAATAGCAGTGAAAAATATGAACTCTCTTCTCCCCCCACCTCCTATCCACTTAACCAAAGTATCAGTTTCAAGGCTGAGCAAAACCAATTGAAACATTATTAAATCCAAGCATTCCCTTACTTTTTAAAATACCAAAATGCAGATACTGTGTTATTGTTACTTTATGTATACAAGCTCATAATTAAAAAAAAGAAACGGGATAGAAAATAAAAGGTTCCATAGATATACTAACTCATCCTTTTTGTAAATCACAAAATATCTATCCCTATTTGTCTTGTTAAAGGCCAGGTACTGCTCTAAGGCAAAAGGCTGACTGTGGTTCACTTACAACTAATTTCCGAGCGAAGAAAGCCAAAATTGTGTCGCAGAAATATTAATTAAGGACTTATAAAAATCCTGGTGTTCCAAAAGAAGAGGCTTTTCATGGTAAGAGGGAAAATAAGCAGTACTCACTTCTTGAAGTAGGTGAAGCATATTGGTGTGCAATATAGCCACTCTTTCATACAAATGGAAGACAAGGATTCTGGGAGGAGGTTGTCCTAGGCCAGTAGTTGATTGAGATGTTGCTTTGAGTATGTAAAATGTATTAAAGGAACATTTACATAGATACTATTCAACACCAACACAAAGACTGTCACTGTCTATACCTATTGTCAAATGCACCGAGTAAACACGACAGACAAAATATGACCTCTTTCATGTAGAACAGTTGCAGACACTGTACCTGGGCACTTTCTGAAAAAAATGCCTTTACATTAATGAAATTTCTATCTCTTCTACAGATTTACCATTCATTTTCAGTAACTGGACTCCGGTAATTCATTTTAGATTGGTGTAACACTTCTCAGTTGTAAGGAACTACAGTAACAGCCTATGTTTTATTTGCCAAGAAATATTTCTTCTTCTTTCTCAGAATATAGCACGTTTTAAACTATATTCTGATTTCTGTTAGACTAATGCTTGAGCTATTACATGTATTGTAAGTAATGCTTTTATTTAAAAGTGTGGTCTTTTGTGTTAAGAAAGATAAATGTCAGACTCATTAATTATGTACCTATAATTAAATACTGCTGAAAATGAGCTGAAACTTGTTTTGGCATCTTCTTTGAAGAACGTATTTGTACATTGCATGTAACATTGCATATATGCATTTGCAAATCCTGAACTAGCTGAATGGCAGCTACATACAAAAGCCTGTAAGCTTTGACACTGTAAACAAAATCAAAGAAAAGCACAGCTGAGCAGTTAATATGCACCTACTTACAGGAGGGAAATTCATAGGAAACAGCTTCCTCAGAAAAAACTAAATGGCCATCAAGAGGAAAAGAAGTCTCTGACCAGGAACACACGATGAAAGCTGTACTTTGTTGATTACAGAAAGTTTTATTTTAAATAAACCCTTCTAAGTGTTTAACTAATCTCCTAGAGGCTTGATTGTACTTTGCTCAACTTCAGGGTATTTTTCCTACTACTTTGGAGATAGATTGTACCTTAAGGCAGAGCCAGGAACATGGGGTGTGTGCTTAAGCGGCAGGAACCCAAGAGCAAACGTGGGAGGCATTGTGCTTAGGGACAAAACATTGCTCCCTTCCCCCACAGAGGAAAAGGAGACAATCAATCCTACTGTTAACTGTGAATTTAAGTATGAAAACCAGCAGTGTGCAGAACATACTGCAGGATGCATGCAAGCTCTCTTCTGCTTTTTGCACAGTCTAGGAATTTAAAGAGGTAATACCAGCAGCCTTTCTATGTGAGTGATCCCATGTATGAGGAAACCACATGTGAACTTAACAGTAATAATAATAGTGGGAGTATTTAATGAAGACTCAGGAAGAGTTATCTATGTTATTATTGTAGGATAATGATAAATGGTTTAACAATGCTGTTTCTGGAACTGAATAAACAATTCAGCTTTACCACAGCTGTTGGACTCCCAACACCCAGCATTTAAATGCTGTTATGGTCAGAAAAGTGACTCTGTAAAAATAATACCTTCGTATCCAAGTGAGCTGCTTCTATATTTTCTGAGTCGTCTCTCATACCTTTACTGACAAAACAAGTTGTTACTTCCACGCCTCACTATAAGTCCATGGCACTGTAGAAGACAGTTATAGTAACTGACTTTGTCCCCATGCCACCCTTTTCAGATGATGCATTAAGACAAACCGAATTTGTAAAGCAGAGGGACTACCTCTGCACATTTCAGAAACAATGTAACAGTCAGTTAATTCTTCACAGCTACACTTGTTGCTTTGACTGTTGTCAGTAACTTTACTGATTTCTTCACACTTGATAAACTGTTGCAAAGACAAGTAGTTCCCCCGTTGCTGATCACAAAGCCTACTGTGGCAGGTACCACTGGGCAGCTCCTCACAAGTGTGATCTTGCCAGTGCTTGCCAGTTTATCCCTATGCTGCCTCATTTTCTCCGTAGGTAAAAACCCATTACATCCCCAGTGTGCAAATATCCACATGACATACAAATATAAAATGGTCAGTGGGACTTCTCCCATAGCAGGCATATATTAAAATGCAAAGTTTCTATAAAACTGAGAAAGGTAAGCACCTCATTTTTGGTGTTCATTTTAGAGTTCCTTTCAAAATTGAAAAGAAGCAGGAAAATTGCATCACTTTCTCCTTAGGCTCTAGCAAATAATAAATCTGAGTGAACATAAAGGAATGTGAAATTAAAATAACATTTTAACCTTAGACAATTTCAGTGTTTCTGCATCCGTAAGCGAACAAAGTATAACAGTTCTATTTTATGTCAACAGCACCCACTTTAAAGGATGCAAGCACCAGAGAGGCAAGTTTTTCTTCTGTAAAGCTTTCCCCAAATGCCATCAATGCAGCAGTGCTTTCATACACACTCACTGAATCCAAAACAACTTAAAACACAATTGTGGGCAGTGCTCTCTATCTTGTGCAAACCAGGGAAGGAAAGAAGCTTATTTCCTGAAAAGAGATTCCTGAGTGGTACTGTTGGGGAGGGAGAACCTGCCTAAAAAATCTTTGCTGTTTGGAAGTATCAGCCTGTCTATGAACAGATGGCTACTCCTCATGGGATACTGTCCTCTCCAGGAATGCTGCACTAAGTCCTGAACCTTTTCCAATGCAGCCCTGAGCAGGCTGTGCTCCTAGCAAAGGTGAACAAAGTTAGAAATGGAACAGAGCCAATCTGTGCATATAAAAGCTCTAAATAGGCTTTGTGGTGGGCATCCATCCTATTTGCACAGTTGAACATCTACAGCTATGACACAGGTCTCATTTTTCTGTCTGGCACTCCAGTGGATCTGTGATGTGAAATTCATTGACAGGAGTCATATACATACACGTACTGCTCTAGGTTTCTGAATGGGAAGAGCTGCTTCTTCACACTAAGGTATATGGCTTTCTTATCCACAGGAATTTCCAGAACACCAAAAAAATATCAAAAAAACCCTATGAATAAAGAGCTCACAATAACAGAGCTAACTCCCAGTGGTATCTTTCTAGTATGGATATCAGACTACCAGAAGAATCTGTCAGAGAAAAAGGGAAAATGAAAAGTGAGGAAGATAAAGGAAACCAGAAGGTGCCAGGGTATAAGAAAAGGACATCACAAAAAAGGCTCCATGTGGCAGAATACAATATTCCATAAGAAAACTTATGACTTCAGAAAAAAACTAAGTCCTGGGGTTTTTTGACTGTTTGTATACCAACTAAGCTCTTCTGAAAATGCAGTCCCATAATAAAATACAACGAAACCTAAACATAAGCCATAAAGACATTTATAAGAAAAACAGGAGGTACAAGTTATCTTTAATGTAGCTACAGAAGCTATCTCGCCCACGGACTTTTTCTGCAAACAATTTAATTTAACTATATACTCTTCTTGTATCATCACAAGTCTCATTAACAGCTGTTCAGGTAGAGCTCTGAATTGAGCTATACAGGCAGAACACCAGAGGGCAGGGTTTAAAGACAGACTTCAAGAATTGTGAATAATTTAAGAGAAAATACTATGCACAGAACTCCACAACTTCATATTTTCAGAGAACATATGAGTCACTAAAACATCTCTGAGGCAGTATTAAGATATATATGGTAGTAGTTAAAGCTTCAGATCTGACACAATAATTAGAAGTGAGACAGGCCTGCATAGACTTCTGGAGTTGGTTTAAGCCTTAGATCCAAATTAGTTTGGCTTCCTAGTTTAAATACAAGATTATTTGTTCTAGGGTATTTGGAAGCTGAAAGTTCCCATTGGAAGGGTGTTTGATGCCATGAAGCTATGGGAACACTAGATGGCAATAGGTACTGCACGTCTCCAAATACAACTTCACCTTTACACCTACTACAACATTGTCAATCGTGCAGCTTCTAAGGCGACGTTATTTGGAAGGTAACATATTCCATTGCTAAAAATACCCTAAAAACACCATCCCTCTCCACATAGGAAAAAACAAACAAACAAACCAAACAAAAAAACACAAACAAACAAACCAAACAAACCAAACTAACAAAAAACACCAAACCCCAAACCAACCAAAAAATCCCACAAAAAAACTCCAACCCAAAAAAAAACAACAACAAACCAACCAAACAAAAAACAACCACCAAAAAAAGCCAAACCAACATCCCCTCTAATAACAAAAAACAGCCATCTGTGGGTTAGGTTTTGGTTTGCTGGGGTTTTGTTTTATTTGGGGTTTTTTGAAACCAAACCACATTTTCTCAAAGGTTTAGTCTTCAACTCAGGTTTCTAGAATATTTCACAGTGAACTCTACTTCATTGTGGATCAAGCTGGTATCTTTGTTAAGAAGTTAATGTAGCAGAAAAAGGAAAAATGTCAGAAATTGTGAAACACTGCTGAAGTGCTCTCATCCCTATTAAAAATTTATTTTAGCTTTTGGCACATAAAGCAAATGCATAGAATACGCAAGCATCACAAAACCATCATACATGAGGTTAATACCCTGTTAAAAACATTAATTTAAACAAAAGTTTGCTATTTTTTTATTCATCATGAGAAAACCCAAACACTTCCTAAATATCAGTTAATAAAGATGATTTAGGAATCTGGGCAAAAAGTCTGAATAATTAAAAAACCCATGGTTTACTACTTGAAGCAGGATCAGACTACAAGCATCATGAAAAACAAAATTCTCTAGACTGGCTTGAAATGTAGAAATACTGATATGCAGAAACTCACATCCAAGCAGTGACAAGTGGGAACCATCACCTCAAGTCAGATAATTGCTATTTGTAGCCACAGTGTGTTAGGAAGCTGGGCCATGGATTGGGGGTCTTGTAAGAAAGTCTGTCCAGCTACCAAAGGAGAAAGCCTCTGTCCCAAAGACCTTACAATTTAGTTTCTATGCTTAACGTTTATCTCATTTGACTTCAGCTGCTTAAAGTTACTAATTACAGTTGTTCACTTGTCCAGTCTAAGTTGATCCAGCTCCTTCTGAAGTGAACTAAGGTAATTCCAGAGCGTGGTGTCTAGGATACGTGGAAGAGCCACAGCTGGAGTTAGCTATTTTTTCCAGTGAAGAAATTTATATAACGTTAACTTCCTGAAACACTGCACACCTAAAGATGCATCTCACCTAGTATTGTTTGGAATAGTCTCCAGAAGCACAGTAACCATTTTATAGGAAAACAGAGCTGGGAAGGACAGTGCAAGGCACTGAAGCTAGTTCTCATCAGTCACAAGCCATAGCACTACCAAATCCCTCATATGCCTCCTTTGTCCTTGTCCTCCATTAACCAGGAAAGAATGGTACTCCAAAATAAAAAAAAAAAATAATAAAACAACAACAACAACAACAAAAAAACCACCCACAAAAAAACCAAACAAACAAACCCCCCACACACAAAAAAATATTTCTGATGCTATAGACAAGTGCATGTCCTATTGCCTCCCTGTTTGTCTCTAGAAGTCGCAGATTCAGTATTTAAACGCTGTGTGTAAATTCAATGCAAGATCAAGACTGGCTTTAGCTCGGAATTGTTGCCTTACAGAGACACCTCCTGGCAGCAGCGGAGTGGAGCAGCCGGAATCCCCCGGCTCGGGGCAGACGGGTGCGGCAGAGCTCCCCCCGCCAGCCCCGGCCACCGACCCGCGGGGCCGGGGGTCACCAAACCCGCCCGCGCCGCTCCCCCCCGCCCTGCCCGCCGCTCCCTCACCGCTCGCCGGGCTCCCCGGGCAGGGCTGGGGCTGCGTGTGAACGCGCCCACCGAGGCCGCCCGGTCCCCGCCCCGCACCCCTCGGGCTCGGCCCTCCAAGGCTGTGGCTAAGGCTACCCAGCCACCTCTAGCCAGGTGTTACTAACTGTTCCGTTAACGGTGAAAACATCTCATACTGTCCCCATGTTAATCACGGTTGCTCAGTTTTGCCAAGTGACCTCTCCCTCCCAAAATTGATGCCGTCGACAAACACTGCAACTCAACATGCCCTGTCTTGGAACCAAAACCAAGGTAAGACATTGCCATTTCTTTCAAAGCTGATTCTGTCAAATGACCCAAAAAATATTTTTTAAGAAGAGAACAAAAGTTTTTTAAAAATAGGATTAATTTCAAACTTGCAGAATTTCCCATGAAAATAAAAATATTCTCATTTCTACGTTGATGTACCTCAAATCAGTTTGTTTCCTTACTGCCTGAACCACACAGAACATACACTTCAGTGTATCTGTCTAACTGGAAGTAAAAAGAAAAAGTAAAAATAAGAGTGATCTGTATCAACTTCTATCAACTTCTTGTCCCCCCCATCGATAAAATCTCAATAACCAATTAGTCTTGGGTTTAAAGAGTTTTCAGCTATTTCCTAGTTCATGTGAAGCAAAGGCTAGTATAATAATTCAAATTACGATTAAGGAAAACTGTCTTTAAATAGATAGTGATTAAATACACGTGTAGCACCTCTACTGAAAAGTGTTAAGGTTAAATAGAAGCATGTGTGTTTCTAGCCACCTACAGCTATCATATATGAATGTTTATAGCCAGCTGCATCAGTGTTTACTAAACACCTAGGAGCTCAGAAAAGCCTGATGAACATCCTTGGCTCAGAACCTCCAAAGCAGACATCTCCATTGCCATTTGTTTTCTGCAAAAACTCTACTCTCCCCCTGTGGCACAATAACACACACTCTCACATGCAAACCTGAGCACAGGCACAAACCTTCCCATGTGATGTGGCAGGGAAAGAGTGAATGTTTGATCTAACCCTACCCTTCTGGAAAAACATGAAACTCATAGTTTTGATTTTATTTTTCCAAATAGCAGCTTGTAAGAACCCATTATTACTCATCACTTTCAGCTGGCTCCTCTTCTAAAAGAGGCAGCAAAACCAAACATGAACACACTCAGAAGTGTAAGGGAGAAAAAAAATGGGGGGTGAAGGGGCAGAAAAAAAGAGAGGTGTCTGTTTGCCAGGCCAGTGAAGTTTCTCATAAATATGAGGTTCAGTTTAATAAAAATTTTCCTCTGAGGCAATAGATGAAATTGAGTGGTCTTACTCGGAAACTGCTTTTTATTTTTAAATCATGGGAAAAAACATTTAATTCTATTTCTGTCCCTTCCCTCAAAAAAAAAAAAAAAAAAATCACACCCACATAAACCCAACCAACTACAAAACCAAAAAACAACAACAAAAAAAACCACCACCGCAACAAAACCCAAACCTAGGAGCAAATTAGAAAAAAAGAACAAACATTTATATTGCAGTATATAAAGCAAAGTTGCACAATCAGTCAATAACTTAAAAAGAGGAAATTAGCACAAAACCCCTTAGATGGCTGTTTCAAAAAAAAAACAAAAAACAAAAAACAAACAACAACAAAGCTGGGGATATGCCTGTCTGTAATAGAGACATAGAAATAGATTAAATGAAAATAAATAAGCACTGCAGAAATAAAGATATCCTAAAGTAAACATAAGCCAAAAGGCATTATACAGTGCTAAATCAGTTACATATGTTGTTGTCTACAGATGTTAGAAGCACAAAGTCTACTTTGAGAAATCCATCTGCAGTGCCATGCAGCTGAGCTCAGTTGTCACATGCAGTATATAGACCTCATTGGGGAGAAGACCCATCACCATCACAGTGGGACAAGGAGTGGGGCTTTCCCAGATCACCCGGCTGGCAGAGAATGGGCTGTGCACACTGGGTAAGGACTGTGGCAATGCCACTGATAGTTTGCTCCTTACTGTGTCTATGTATCCAGATCCAAGCCTTCATTTTTTCAAGGAAAATAATATTTTCTGCTCACTCAGTCTAGATCTGAAAGTCAGCTGGGGTTGCCATCACCATAATGAAAGCATAGTTAACCATTCTTATATAATCAGTATTGGAAACCAGCTCTCCTTCCAGTACCCATAGACTTTGCAGTCTGAAAGAAATTATAAAGAAATATATTCAAGTACACAGAGGAAAATCAGTGGTTCTCACAATACAAGTGTGGAACAATTTCACTGAGGAAAAATGAACTTTCTTGCTATAAGTTTGCCATCACACAAGGATTTTAGAAACAAACAACAGGGGAAATCAGATTATTTATCTCCGTATTTCCCTATATGTGACATCAACAACAATCACCTGTTAAACAGATGAGGAACAAACAGATAAAGGCCTTGATAAAGTAAGAAAAATAACAGCAAAACCATTTGTAATTTCAAGAGTTCACACTGTTCACATCTGCGGCAGGAAGTTTAATGAAGCATTTAATATAGTTTGTGCTTACAGATGAACTTTACTTCACCATTTCTACTTTCAATTTTTTTTTTTCTCCAGAAAATAGTGTTGCTCAGAGCAAGTAAACAATTTTTCTAATCATCACAGACAGGAATTCTCTTGATAAATCCCCATGTTAAGGCACTGCTTCTCTTCTCAGAGCTTTGTCTTGGAAATCATCAAATCACGTAAGACAAGACAGCAGGGGGAAAGGTATTAAACATATCTAGAAACAGAGTGTTTCTCCTGTTCACAGAAAAACAAATTCTTTTCAGCTGGGAGGAAGTTATTTTGGGAAAAAGAAATTCTAGAGGTGGGACATTTGCTTTATATCTCTCTCCTACACTTTTACTATGTTATCAGAAGGGGCAAGGATACCTCTGGGAAAAAAAATGCTGGGATAGACAGCTTAACCGTCTCTATTTTTCATTTCTTGGTTTACCTATAGCAGATCTGTATTTACAGTAATAGCATCATCTTACATGCTCTGGTTTGGGAAGCATGTATCAGTATTATCTAACCACAGAAAATGGCTCCAAATTAAAACCCCTCTCAATCAGGAAGCATTTAAAATCTGCTGAAAGTAAAGCATCGCTGAGCAGCAGGCAACGCTGGCAAGCACAATGGAACTGAGACCAGAGCATGCACCTCACTATCTGTCAACCACCCTTTCTAGCATCAGACTAAAGAGACCCACTGAAGTCAATGAAAAGGTTTCCATGGAAATCAATGAGGTCTCAGTAAGGCTGTAAAGATGCATCATTAATTTTTTCAGCCTCGCTTTCACACACATCCATTCCCTCTCTAATATCAGTTCTTATACTATTTATATATAACTCAGGATCTAATCAAGACATGCACTTCTACTTGCTGGGAGCTGAAAAGATCATGCTGATTTGTTACTTCTCTTTTAATATTTAGGAGGTACTATGTTACACTGGGGACATAAGCTCTATGAAAACCCGTACAGTGATGCTGAGAAGCACTTTGGACATTTGTACACAGGAACTTTAACATCTGAAGATCTATCAACTGCTGAAGGAAAAATTGCTTAAAACCGAGTGCAGTAGAATTCAAGTATTGCAATCACTGTATTATTTTTTTGCTGGCTAATATAAATCTCATTTGGAAAAAAAAAACCACCATAACAAAACAAACCTGAAAAACAACAAACAAAAAAACCCCACCAAACAACCAGCACTGCCATCTAAGCATTATGTAATGAAAGACCTATTTTAAATCTCCTCTTTTCTACATAAACAACACTGCTTTGTAAAAACAAAGTTTCTCAGGCAGATGTCCTTAGTTTTTTGGTTTATTGCTTCTGCTTCTTTTGTAATTCACAGTTTCTTGTATACTTCAAAGAGCTGAGAAGCACGGAAAGCAGTAACTGCAGAAGCTGTGAGATGTTAATGACATTGTATTTCACAAGTCTAAAATGTGGGCAACAGACTATATTAAGATTGTGAAGTACAGTGCAAACTGCAAGAAAAGATTTTAAATTATTTACCTTTCTACTTCAGCACAAACGTTCTATAGCCAATTATCATGAGATATTGCCTAGAAATTAACCAGTCGTCTTGTGTCTCTATCTCCAGATTTACAATTAGTAATGCTATTAATGCGGATCCTGTACTTAGCATCACTAATTACATTGCTATGAACTAATGGTGTTAAAAATAGCAATAGCCATCAACTACCAATTAATGCTTAATGAGAGCGTATAAAACCTGACATTGTAATGAATTTCCAAATTATTGTTTCTTGTGTGTCTTGAAATCATACAAAAATGGACGTAACCCATGAAGGTAGGCAGTGACTGAAAGCACATTTATCACAAAATTTTGAACATGAACAAAAGGAAATGTTTAAGGATTAGTCTACACCTTTCAGGCAATCTAATAGTTAAACGCAGATACATTTTTAAATTGAATCTCTGATATTTTTGCAAAGGTAAAAAAGATGGTGATCATTGAGTTGTTTAATTGTTGACGGTCTTGGGCACAGTAGGACAAGAGCCTAAAATGCAGAAAGGACTGTGAATACCGTAAATAACATTAATAACCTGCTTGGGTGTTGAGCTATTGCAGTGCAAAGTAACAGCAATTTTTTCCACATCCAAACAGGTTTTTTTCCTCTATGGTAGACTAACCAGAAATTAATCCTCATCACCAAAAACCACAATGAATCCTCATCACAAAATACAGGGGGTGCTGTTAACTTCAGCAACTTCCAGAAACAGAAGATGTGCTTCTAAGTCATAAAGCCTAGATCCATTGTGCATTGGTGGAAAGAAATCAAGGTTCACCACAAGTCCGGTCTCCAGGAGGCAACATAAGACCAGATGTGACCAGGGCTGGAAGGTAAAGGCAGAGAAAACAGAAGAAAATAGTAGGCAGGAACAAGACGGACGGAATGCTGAAAACAAGTGGGAAATTTTGATTATTTGGGAGAATCAAGAGATCTTTGTTTAGCAGGACAAAGCAAGCTAGATAACACATATCTACAGACAGTGTTTGGCATAACCTCAAAATTGTCAATTTACTGCTCTTTCCTAATTTGCAGCCCATCACTGTGAACCTTGGTATGCTACTTGCAGTTACAATCGGGCATTAGCATTGCAAGGAACAACAAGTAAGGATACAGTTACTGCTAAAACATGGAAGTTTATCTTTCTGGGAAGAGCCAGCTGGATAAAACGCCTCGAATGAAAGGTGATCTTTGCGACTAAATCACCTGCCTCAGGATATCATCCTTGAGGCAAAATTTGAGAGCCAGGAGTCATGAGATAAGAGAACGGTGACTGCAGTGGTGGGCAGAGGGAGCACAGGAATAAACTGCTTTCCTGTCCCCAAAATTTAAGAATAAGCAGAGGCTAAAGGAGGGGAAGAACAAACATGCTGCAGCAATAGCCAACCTGGCCAGCCCCAACCTGCCACCAAGGATCACAACAGCTCCCTTTCAGCCAAGGCATGTGGGCAAAGGGACCTGGGGAGCACACCATGCTCCACTGGGTAAATGCAGCCTGGGGTTGCCATAAGCAATTCTTCCCTCCATGGAGCAGTGTATCAGGGAGATCCAGCCTCACAGCTCCACAGGGTGGGTGCCCCAAGCTGGGGAGCAGCCCAGGCAGCATGCTCCTTCAGCATAAGCTTTCCCAGGGGATGATCTCCTAAGTACTCTATTGTTCACCAGACAGTGTAATTGTTCTCATCTTTGTTCACTAAGCTCTGCACACAGCTTTGATCAGAAATAAATCCCAGAAATTCCAGATATCTCCCTAGCTGTACTATATCATGAACACATGCTGGGACAGCTGTAAAAGGAGGGCAGTTACCACTGAGAAGAAGCTTCATGTTTCCCATGCAGTTTTGCATGTCCTTGCAAGGAACAGGAGATACAAAATTCCATACGAGAACAGCATTACCTGTTGTTTACATTCCTGGTTTAGTTATGACATAAAATTGAGTAGTGGAAGACATCCTACACAGAGTTGCAAGGGGAGTGAATTTTTCCCCCCTTAAATTTAACTTTTTTCTTGAATTGTTTTCTTCCTCCATACTCTACAGATCTCCATAGTGCCTTTTCCTGAAGAAACAGATGTACCAGAGCAAAGGAGGGTGGGAATACAAGAAGATACAAAGTAAAAGGAGGCATTCCCAAGGGAGGCTATAGGTCAGGACACTCACTGCTCCCTCCTGATGCCAACTGCAGATTAATCCATCTCCTACAAGCTACGAATACACTGTAGCCACCTTGTTACACTCTCCATTTGGACTCTGACTGCGCTAGGTCTGGGAAACCTTTTACACGGGAAATTTAAGATAGGTTTACCTAATTAAAAACTTCCCCTCCACCCCCAATAAATATCCAAACAGCTCAAATTTTAAAAAAAATGTACCTTCCATATGCACTATTCTAGAACTTATGTTGCCTCTTAGGAGGAAAAGTACCTTGATTTCCTATATAAATACAGGATTTTCTGGTTTGGAATTTCTTCTAAGTCCAAGGCAGTTGTGCTTTGTCTAGTCCTTTTTACTATACACAAAACCATGGCATCTTACAGTATTCAAAGCTAACCAGCTTTTAAAGCCATCTCTTCTAGTTTCCCTACTAGCAGGATACTGTCTCAGTATCTTAGCAGACATTTTAACTTTATGTAGTTATGGTAGGATTTTATGCTCCTGCTCCTTGAACTCTTACAATGTATAATTGTAAACAGTTCCTGAAAATAAGAATGATACCCTCTATATGAAGATTATTCTTGCATTTTCCTCATCTATCTCTATCAACAACAGCCAACTCCAGAGGACTAAAGGTACTCTCATGATAAAGCAAACAAGAAACATGAGATTGTTAATTTCCTTTTTTTTTTTTTAATGGAAACAAATTAATTTTGATCTGAAATATTTTAAAGTATTGGAATGGAATGGTGTTTTTTCACACCTTAGCTCTTAACAAGTTTTTTACCTTAACCAATCTTACTAAGTCAATGTCTACCTGCTGCAACTATTTCTCTGAAAACAGGCATCTATGACTCCTTTGCACAGGAAATTCAAACACACTTGTCCAAGATGATGTTTTGTACAAGACGTTTGAATTTTCTGCACTTTTAAAGCTGCTGCCATGATAACTTTAAGTCAGGCACCAGAACTGACTGAAATCTTAGTCAAACCTGCAGCATCACTGTCTCCTTTCACCAAAAGCATCAATCTACCATGCCTCCATGGCGGGAAAACAGGCTTTATCTGATGTATTACAAAGGATTCAGAGCAGAACTGATAGTATACAGCTGGGATATTCTGGGAACACATGTTGGGAACACATGCCAGGATTCTAGGAACAGCAGGGAACACACATGTAGATTGACAACCACTATGGTTAGTCTATATGGTTCAGGGGAAATACTCAAAGCAAGAGTTGCATAACTATGTACAGATCCAGACTCTAGATGCAATGCAGTACTCACTACTGGGCACCATGTTGTATATCAAGTCTCTGTCCCCAAGATCAAAATTATTAGTTCTGAGTCTTAGCTACCCTCTTAAAGTATTTGAAAAGTATGTTAAAGCTTGAATATTTACATCTCTAGCATAATTCTTGGAAATATAAGACTTGTGTTTTCTATTCATGCTACATACATCAGCAGAGATTAACTGGTTTTGTTTATTGTGGTGTTAACAAAGAAGTAATTAGAACCATTAAAACCAGGGTTGTTTTTCTGCAATCAAGTTAAACACACAAATTCTTTGTTTTTAAAGAGGATTTTAAAGATCCTGAAAATGTGACTCCTACTTGTTTAGCTTTAGACTCCAATGCCTCAAAATTGCCTTCTACTTATTATTCTTAAGGTCACCAAAGAAGATTGCAGAACTACTGATATATTTAAAATGTCTTTTTTTTTTTGATGCAAAACAGCCTTCTGTGCTGTACTATAATTGAGTTACATAACCTGAAACTATGTCTACACTAGAAAAGGGAACATTTCCAATTTATCCCACTCTTAGGGGTAAACATATAACCAAATATTCAGAAGCTTTACTTTTCATAAACACAAGATCATGATATATATCAACTGCAAACAGACCAATCCACGAAATAGGTTCTCCCAGATTATACTACTTGAACAAATCAAAGAACAGATTCAGTAGAAACTTCTGGCAAAATAATCTGAAATTAATATTTGTGGGAATGAAGATGTAACCATCCTAATTAATATGGAGAGATTTGTGATAACATCTTAAATATCAGATTTGGTGAACACATGACAAAACACTTAGACCACAGGAGATACTATTCCATATGTGTGTGCAACAAACAACAGTCTCGCAGTACAGTAGTCATCCTCACTACAGCTTACTAGAGATGTGCATTCATTCTAATGCCTCTCAAAATAGGTACTGCATCTACTTTAATTTTTTTTTAATTAAAAGATTTGTTTAAGAGTATTGGATTCCACAAACTCAAATTTTGTATAAGAATCTGAAATCTATATAAGCATCTGAACTCAGAATAAACCCAGGGCTCTGTGAGTGCATGTGCTGACACTTAAGTTGTGACTCTCGGATCACGTATCCAGCTTTTAATCACTACACTTGCAACTTCTTCCTTTCTTGGCTTTCTACAGCACAAGCACAACACCACTACATGAGAAAAAAGTACATCTTTACTCGAGCTCAGTTCAACCACATACGGTATTACAAGGTGTAGTGACTTAGTAACACAAGGTGGTGCTCTCTTCTTAGTAAACAGCTTTAAGTGTGGTTTACAAGTTAAAAGGAAAAGGTGACTTCTACAACTCTGATCAGAGCAGTTTTCAGAAGCAACTGGTTTTTCCCCAGAAGAAACAGAATTTCGGTGTAAGAAATTTAAATAAGTACTAAAACACTTTGTTCTAAGGATGTTTTACTGAATGAAATGAAACCGCTCACCACATTTATCAATTCTCCTGTCATGATTCTGCCTCCAGATCTTCCATTCCATCACCCAGTCTCTCTCTGCCTATTCTCCCTCTCCCAGCCCACCAACTGGATGTCCTGAGGACTAAGGGTTTTAGCTGGAAGGGAGATACACAACTCTTATCTGAGACTTCTGAAAAACAAATTAATCTATTTCTTAGCTTTGTATCAAGCGGTAACTCAGAGAGAGTTTATGAACAAGGTTTCCTCAGTGCACTCATTTTCCACCAATGAGTCTAAATATCAAATTTAACTCCAAGCCTGATACCATATTAAAGATCCAACTGTGGTTTGTTTTGTTTTGGTGTTACTAACAATGTCATCATTATAGTTTTCCATTTCCCTCCTAGGAAAGCACTGGTAGGTCTTCATTGCCAGAACTTCCAAATTAAGCCCAAAAATATCAATCATAATACCCTCCATCAGAACTAGTGCATGGGCAGCACTCCCAGATGAAAAACCGTAACAAAGGAATCCAACTTGCTTGTTATAAAGAAAAGTTCAGAGTTATTTCAACTATGCGTTTCTCCCAGATTTTGAATTTTTTTAAGGTTATATATGAGCACAGCAGCAACAAAACTAACACACCAGTAACAGAAGTCAGTCACAGACAGCACTCTGATAGATCTTTTTTCAATGCAGCTGATACACAAAAACCTTTGCACTGTCTTGGAGCTCTAACCCTTAGGCTCTTACAGGCCATTCAGATATTGAGAATACTGGCTACTTACAGGAACCTTCTCAGAAATTAGTGCTGTAGATTATGAAGGTACATGTTGTTAACTATATGATCATCAGAGCATCTACTCTCTTATGCAGATACCAATGATGGAAACTTCCCATAAAAAGTTGGATCCTTGCCCTGTTCAAAAGTGTCTACTACCTTTTCAATCATATCCATAAATTCCATTACAAACTAGAGACAGTGGAAATCCCAAAACATAAAATGAGCAAGATGAACTTTTCTCATCTCTCCTTTAAAAATAAAGTACATCACAAGAATAGTAAGCATATGGGAAATTAGTTAACTTTTAAAAGCCTGTGTTACATAAACATCTCTTTAATCAGATTACTCTGGTGCCACTGGATTGTGCCATGTTTTATGTTCTCAAAGAACACGCTGTTCAGTTACTATAGCATTTCTGTATCTGGATTAATTAGAAACGGAAATGTGGATACAATTAAGTTTGAAATTAAACACATTTTCTTGCAGGGAAGATAATCACTGCTTTAGAATGATCTGGCTGCTCCAACCTGTGAAGTATCAAGCTATTCTCTCAATTAATTGGAACAGTACTGTGTGTTCCTGGAGCCAGCTAACCATGACATTCTGTACAGAGTATCTGTGGATATATCGCTTCCCTGACCTATTATTTGACCTGTATTATTTGATAATAATAACAATAATTAATGCCCTTACACAATTCTTGATGTCAAGCATAGTACTTACACTTTTAAATGACTTTGGTCTATTCCACCTCTTCTTCTGGCTGCCCTTGATTCGCACCTCCCACTGTGTTCATCAGCACATACTGAACAAGGAAACTGAAGTGTCACTGAATCCAGGCAAAGTTCTCCCCTGTGAACCAGAGCAGAAATTATTATCAATTTTAATTTCAATGAAAATGGGTCTTCACAAACAGAAGGTTCACTGAAAACAGGAAAAAGAGAAACCTCCCAGACTCCACAATCCCGTCTCATATTGGAAAAGGATGAAAAGTTCACACAAGCAAAAAGTGAGCAAGACAACAGGGAGTAGGTACTAAGCTACTAAATGCAATTCTGTCCTCATTAATTTAAATTCATCTCTCAACAGAAAGACAGAGTAAACGTTACACTTTATCCTAACAAGATGATGCACAACATCCTTGGGGCTGCAGCTCCAAGAATTCAACACAACTCAAGGGCACCATCTCTAATACACAGGGATCATAGCTCCATGTCTCGTAATCCACTAAATAGGCCACAAAGACATAGAACTTCTGACTCTGTGGAAGGTCTTAAAAAAAAATAACCTAAATGGTTGATTCCCTTTTACCTTCTGGACAACCATGACCATAGGGAGCTTATATTCTCCCTTTCCCCAAGTACAGTGGAAAAGAACAGATACACAGGGGTTGAGGACGAACACCAAAGTGTGGACTAGATGCAGACTGCATAGTCTTCAGATTCAAGGCAGTATGCCAAAATCTTCCCTTCTTGAAATCATAGAATATGCTGAATTGGAAGGGACCCACTAGGATCATCAAGTCCAACTTCTTTCCCCATGTAGGGCACCACAAGAATCACACCATGTGCCTCAGAACATCACCCGAACACTTTTTGAACTCAGGCAGGCTTAGTGCCTTGACCACTGCCCCCTGGAGAGCTTGTTGCAGTGTTCAGCAGCCCTCTGAGTGAAAAACCTTTTCCTCATATCCAGCTTAAACGTCCCCTGGTTTAAAGGGTATCTGGGTGTGGATACTCAGACACAAATGCCAAGGAAAGTAGGGTTCTCTAAATAAACTCTGCCAGCATCAAGGCATTGAGAAATACAGAACCATAGGAGAGCAAAGAGGAATTCTTCCTATGTATAGATGGGTTCAGCAGGTTGCAAATTAAGTCTCTATACGTGCATTATTACCAGAACTCCTGAGAAAGTGAGGGGGAAAAAAGGGAAAACTAAAAATAGAAAAAAAGAACATTTATAAGTTCTTCCTATAGAAGTTTCATGTAGAATTATAGGTATCTTGAAGTTTTAAATCTGATTTTCACATTTCAAAGCATCCACTGCACACACATCAATAAAATAGACAAAGACAATGGAAAATTATCTAAACTGTGTAATTAGAACACTATGATCTTCTTATTGTCAAGCCCTTGGCTTTAATTCTGGACTATGTGGCTCACATCCTAATTAATGGAGAAATTCAATGTTATAAAAATTTCCAAATCTTTTTTTTTTTTTTTTGTTACACCTGAGATGGAGATTTCCAGTGTCAAGCAATTAGAAGTGTCTTAATCCACTCAGATCTCTCCTACGAAGCTTAGCATGCAGCAAGAACATTTTGCCAGTTTGGGGGGTTTTGCTTTGTTGCTTTCATTTATTTTTTAACTTCCATTAAGAAGTTTTTTACAATTTGTAATCTTAGTCACAAGCCAGCTTCACTGAGAATGGGAAAGGACCTTGTGGTCTCCTACAAATCTACAGTCTAAATGAAGCAGAAATTCCATTACAAGCTGAAAACAGGTACATTTCAGTGTGGGTTTTACCTATCAAGTATGTAAATCACCTTGGGAACCCATGACCACAAGATGTTTGACAATTATTTGTAAACATAAGAATTACAAGAATAACAATGATAGACAAAGAGGATTTAAATATCACCATGGAAATATTTACAAAAATATCAAAGAAGGAGGAAAAAAACTTCTGTGTACATTTGTCATATGAATTTCTCACATGCAAGTGTTTTTAGAACACAGAACAGACATGAAGTAGAACAGGCTCCTGGAAGCGTAAAGCATATTATCAAATCCAGGGAACTGTGAAGAATCAGTAAGTTATAGAACAATTTTCTTTCTAATCCTGTCAACCCTTTGCAAGTTCCCAGGTTTATTGCAAAAATTTCCAGTATATCAGAAGACTGTCATATGTGGCCACTAATCCACACAGAGCACTTTTCATTTAAAATTTGAGGGTGATTATGTAGCTTGGGTTTCTTTAAACAGAAAAAAACCAACAATATGGCATTGCATGTGTCAAAACAAGCACAATTTTTAATAATAACTGGAAGTCTTCTAAAGCTTTCCCCCCAAAAAACACAACCAACAAACAAAACAAAAAACAACAACAACAAAGTCGTATTAGATTCATGCATGTGATGAGTTTTAGGAGAAAATTGGTGGACATTAATCAGAATACAAAATGTGGCTAAGGGTCTTGTAAAAAAGCTCCTGCAATGCACCTGTGTGGTGACAAGACCAGTGGCACTTGTAGTAACTCCACACATTTCACCACCAACTCTTTTCTTATAAAGTTCAAAGAACTTTTGTACCGAATTTTCCCGGGGGTTCTCTATGGTACTTGAGGAAAATCACTTTTCTAAGTGAAAAATTCAGCAAGTCCAAGGAATTAATATCCTTAACTCCCTATGATGCTTTTGACATTCCTGACACCTGTGCTTCTGTTTTCCTGCCTCTAAAATAATGGCACAGTAACCACAGAAATACTGGCTGAAGCTAGTTCTAAGCTCTTTCAGAAGTCCCACACTTACCTTTCTCCAAGGTCATCAATGAATTGCAATAGCTGCTGTAAGAAACAGCTCCTACTTCAGGCACAGTCTCTGCAGACTGTTCTCAGAACAACAATGGGGGGGAAGGAATCTTCAACCCAAAGATCTTTTAACCTGCAGCTCTATTTGAAGTTAAACAATCAAGCAATCACCTTATTGACTAGGGTACAATTGGTCCTGTAACCATTCCTCTATCTAGCCTCACTATTGTCATGATATCTAAACCACACCACTAATACATTCTGAAGATGTGGAATTTGGAGTGCCACACACAGTTATCATCTTGGTTTTGGAAAAGAACAGGAAATGTGTTATATAACTCTTAACATACAATTCTCACGATCAGAAGAGAGTGGACACAAATAGATCCACTCACACAGGGCTGAGAAATGAAGGAACATTTCAGATCTAAAGCACAGCAGGCACCATTTTCCTGCTGACCTTTTCTTTGCAGCAAAGTGATGGCCCTGGTGAATAAATGACCAATCTTGGTCTTTTTTTGTTAAACTGATTTTTGCCATTCTGGGGCTCCAGACCTGTCCCTTTCTCCATGGGAAAGGCTGTCCCTGCTGAGAGTGGCTCTCTTGGTCAACAGCAGGAGGTAAGACTGGTGGCAGCTGCCTGAAGAGAGACTACAACAACCTATTACTGCTTCATACAGGAACAGCAGCTGCCTCCAATTGTGTGAAGAAAGAGAAGGAACACTTGTTTCACTCTTAGCAATCTCCCCTATTTCATCCCTACCTATATAAGGTGTTCACACAGCTCCTACTGAGGCCAGGCTATCTCCAGTGTCTTTACAACACTCCTGTATTACAGAAAAGCATGTCATACCTTTGTGCATATCAAAAACTGAGGCATAGAAAAATCAAGTTGCTCAAGATAACTAAAATTCCATAGTAGCAAAGAGACGCTCTATTTGGAGAAAACCTGTTAAAAAAGATTACTCTTTGTATAAATTCCCTCAAAAATTGCCAGTAAAGTCGATCAGTTCACAAAAAAAAAAAAAAAAAAAAAAATGCAGCTCCTTCAAATCTCCTTTTCTCCAGACATTGTAGTAACAGAACATCATTTCTGTCTTTATCTTAAAATACTTGTAAAGCTGAAGAATGAGCCAGTTGTCTTGCAATAGATCAGTGAGGTAGCAAGACTGGACTTTAAGACTGAGTTTCCTCTACAAAAATCCCCAAACAAAACTCTTCAACTTCAACCTGCTTCATGGTGGGAAATTCCCAGCCTGTAAAGCACTTCCTGCAGATGCAGAGCTGTGAATGCACCACAATCTCCGTGTGGAATGAGGGAGACAGAGGATGAAGTAAGAAGTTACAGATTTTTCTTACAAATGAAAACCTGTCTGAAACAAAACCCAGGATGACAAATAGCTTCCTGAAATTAAAGCGTTTTCAAATGGAATTCCTTATGACTTCTTGTTCTCACACAGGTTGTCTGTTAATTGACCATGGTAATTTGGGGTAACATATACAGTCACTAGCTGCCTAAAGGAATTGTCAGGCATGACTTCCAGCATCTCTGAGTAATCAGAGCACATAAGTCATGTTATTTTGGTGAGATGGTGCAATGCAAGATGGATTTAAGTGGCTTTCTTTAACTTAGCCGCTACTTGGTGGGAAATATAGGGTAGAAAATGCTGACTTTGACCTGCACAATGCACTTCAGTTCTGCTTAAAGCAGAGGAGTCATTTTGTCTTGATGTTACTGTCATTCCATATGATCATAGCAACCCTGAGTTTCAGCATCAGAACTTATGCCTGATAGATACAAAATATCATGAAACAGATTTTAAAATTTATACTACAGGTGAAGATCTTGAAAGGTTTATTTTTGGTTTTGCATGAATACTTCATTTAAGATTAACATTTGGGGCCATAGTCTTAAGGCAAGTACCATTTTTTGTTTTGGCAGGGTATGCAGTATAAAAGTCAAGACACGTGTCCCAAACAAACAAAAATTAAGAATTTGTTGGCTTTGTTGTTATCAGCTTCCCGGTAATAATCTTTGAAGAGAATATTATGCAAAGCATGGAATTAAGTTTTAATTCTAATGTTATATTTAGTACACAAAAAGCTAAATCACACTTGTTCAACTACTGTATATACTGTAATTACATGCTCTAATTTCATCCTTTTGGTCATGCAGTCAGCATAAGTAGTTACAATTACACATTTGAGGCATGTAATCATGAAATAATTAAGATGTAAAATTGAATTATTTAATGAAGGTATGCATATACATAGGACTATCATGTGACATTGATTTGAAGTAGACTACCCTCCTAATTCTGAGGGGAGTTCTGCTTAAAAAGTCATTAGATAATGTAGTACAGATTTATACAGACAGAAAAAAGCCCCCACACACTGTCATGCTTCTTTGGGTATCTCCCTGAAATTTAAAAATAAATACATGGAAAACATGGAACTATCAGATTCAATTATAATTTACTGGATCAGTTCTGTGTTCTAAAAAAAAAAAAAAAAAAAAAAAAAAAAAAAAAAAAAAAAAAAGTTACTACAATATTTACAAGCTTGTTTTGTAGGCCAGCATTAGTAGAGAGAAAACAGGCACCAAAAATACTCTGCTGCTTCCTAAGGACCTTTTTAGACCCCAGAGAGGTATGTTGAATAACCAAAAGTCTTTTTGCATATTTATATTTTTAAAATATGGGTTTCATTGTATCTTTCACACAACTATGAAAGGAATGGTTGTTTTTATGCTCAATCACTGAAAACAACCAAAAATATAAAAACCAAGATTATTGACTTCAGCCTTGATGTACAACATTTTTGCTAATGCTTTTAGTATTTTATTCCACTCTTTTCTTTTCATGATAAAAAATATGAGACATCCAAAACCAGGAGGGCTTTATGCAGAAAAACACAGTAATTAATGGCTCATTCAAGGAAATTTCTCTCCAAGAGTAGGAAGTGGCAGAAGCATGAAAGTCACTGCCAGAGCAAGGGGGCAAAATAATCATACCGTAAAACTACAGAAATTAAGTAGTCACTGAGCCCCAACATATATGCACACATGTCACAAGCAAAACAATTTTTGAAATTCCCTTTCAAAACTATTATAACATCCTGGTGTGAGCTCCAGCATAGAGTGGATTCACCTTCCCTTGTATATTCATCTTGATGTGGCTTGAAGAATAGGCATGAAGAGCTAAGCAGCAGCCCCTCCCCCAAGAAAAGCAATAAGGAATTACTATGATTAGATGGAAGGCCGTGGCTGGGAAAGCTCCTCTTGGTTATGAATTAAAGCAGGTGTATCACAATGGGACCCTGACTGAGACTCAGTAGTTCTCAAACTGTAACAGTGAATAACTGTTCATCATTACACATAACAGAGTCATGCTAATTCTAGAAAGAGGCAGAGAAGAAAAAAAAAAAAAAGAAAATTAAATTATTTTATTTTATGTTCCTTTGTAGTGTTTTCCCCTGAGAAAAAAGAATGTCAATACCCTGAATGTCCTCTGGCTTAGAGATTTAAATCAAAGTTAATAGATGTTCATCAGTATGTGTGACAGAAAAGTCAGATATTCAATGACCAGAATTCTCCTCAGATGTCAGAATAGCTTTCAAGATCCTACTTAGAATATTAATAGGATCTGGGGTGAAGGTATTTTTTCCACCAAGATTAATATCTATTATTATTCATCTGAAAGATATAGTGACACATTCATAGTTAGAGATCTTAGAAGTTATTTAAGGGTGAAAAATGCTTCACTGCCTGTTTTGAATTAAAATAAATAACTACAACTGCACACTAACAATTAAAGAAACTGAATTCTGCCAGGAAAACACATCCAAGGAAATGATACTTGCATTGTTTGGTACTGAAGGTCAGGAACAACTGTACACAACTATCTCCACAGAACTGAGAGAAACCTGAACATCTCTAGTAGATAGTTCTGAACCAGAGCCTATTTCAGCATGAATTAGCACAACACGATTCTGATCTATGATAGTGTTTCTAGTTCAGTCTTTGCCACTCCACAACTGGCAAATACTATTTATAACCCGGCGAGCAATGCCTCTGCAGGTGATCTCAGCTATTTTCAAAGTATTCTCTTCCATCATTGCTGAGCAATAACATAGCTAGGCTTGAAGAGAAGTTTGTCTCTTATTGAAGGACTACCAATAGCATTTCTCTACTGGCAGTATTTCAAAGAGAAACTTACTGCTTCTCTCTAAGGTCCTGCAGCTCTTCAGAGAAGAGCTACTCTGAAGTACAGTAATGGAGAAGCATGCAGTGTTCAGTCTGAAAAATCAAGCCAACTGAGGGGTCTTGAGGAATCTCACAAAAATAGGATGGCATACCTCCTATTCTTGCAACTTTTCCACTGTATATCCATGCAGCACAATCAAAATATGATCATTTCCTTTATTTCCAGAGGATTTTGTCATGTAATACTGGAATTTGGGAGCTGCTGCAACAAGAGATTTTCTCTCTCCCACAAGCCATGGAAAGAAAGTGACAGTGAATGTATTTATCCATCTTAATTTGCTGGTAACAACCCCTCATGCTTTAAACAATTCAGTTTATGAGCTTAGTTTTAGCCTGTCTGCAATGGTAGAAGACAGCATAGGAGATCTGGAGGATAGTAAATATCACTTGGATAGACCCAGGAACAGGCTCTTAGCCCATGTACTTTTGGTTTTTCCTCTGGCCTTTCTTTGATTTCCGGCACCAGCTTAGAAAGAGTAATTCTAACTAGACTGGTGTTGACAAGTCCCTGCAGTGGTTACCTTCCCTTTCCAGGCAATTCCTGTACTGACCTACTTCAATTTCAATTCCTTTTTGTTGTTATCTATTTTTGTAGAATTGTTTTAAAAACACAAACAAAAAAAAAAGCAAACAGCTGTTTTTCCTGTGTGTGCCTTTTTTGGCAGATGATGACCAAGTATATCTCTTGTCCAACTGCCTTAAGAAAGGCAAAGAGGTTCCACTTTTCTCTAATATTGATAGAAGAAACCAGCTCTCTGAAGCCTGTTCTCTCAATGTGTTCCTCGCTTACACAAACTCATGACTCCTTCTTTGCACATTAAACATTTACATAAGTGGGTTAGATTTTTTAAGCTTGCTACAGAGAAGAAACGAGCTGCTAACTGGAGCTAGTATTCAGCTTTGACCCCATGGGTCAAGGAGTATCCCAGAGGCATATGCTCACATTTTATCTTCCTGCTCAATGCTGCTGTCATGGCAATTGACCACTGCAAACAGGAAAATCCTGAAAATCATTAGATGTTGTAAGTTAGACAAACAAGGATTTGGCTGCTGTGGGAAAATCCAGCAGTAGGCTAAAATAACATGCAGCAAGTATTCTCAAGCACAGAACACGTTGCAATACACTGACTGCAAATGTTCATAGGATCTTCCACAAAAAGGGAGTTTGGGGAAAAAAAAAAAAACAACACAAAAAAATAATGCCTATTTGGAGTCTATTTTGGCAAACATGAGCAGTCTTGATGTAAAAATCAATTATGCTAAAGATGACTTACATTGCAATGTAATATTTACTATTACTGATACAAGAAGTGTAAAGAAGGTAAACATTGTCAGACTGAAGATAGGAAATTGTAATTATTTCCAGTCAGATATCATGGATATAGGATGGTAGCCCAGTCTAACCTCTTCACCATCTTCTGTAGATCAAGTTTCAGGCCCTTGCAAGTAGTACACATCATATCTTCAAAACAAAGATATTTTGATGCATCTGTACAATTTTGTGTCATTTACAACACTGCAGCTCAACCCCATTCTCCCTCCATCCTTCACCCTTGCTGCCTCACCAGCACAAAAGGAGACTTTGTGTGACATAGCTCATATTTAATATCCACAGTCCCCAGGAACCTGCCTCTGAAGAACAACTCACTGCTGCAGACAGATTCAATTTCTCCCCAGCAAAATCCACCACACCCCAAGCCATGATTTCATATTTGGTAATACCAAGAGCTGCTAACAAACCTAGAGAAAAAGCCTAATAAATGATGGTATCACAAGGATATTGACCACCAGTGACCTTAAGATGTAACGCCATGGTCTGTATACTTCTCACTCACTGGAAGATGGTGTCAGCTACTTCGACACTGCAATTCTGTAAGGGGAAGACACATTTATATATGCTTTAAAATCTGACACCAACATCAAGATGTATTCAATTAAGGTGTCATGTCTCATCTCAAGTGGAAAAAAAGAAATGTAGTACAATAGCATTTAACAGCTGATAATAGTGTTTCTGCCCGATTTGCTCCTAATTACACAGATTGAACAGGTTCAGTGTTACAGGCAGCCATTAATTACCTGTTCTATACCCCAAGTGTATATTTTTTCTTTAGAGTTTTAAAGCTAACGTTCAAATTCTTTTCTTTAAAAAATTGCACACAAAAGTTTAAGTAATCCACACCAAAAATGTTACTTTTTAGTTCATCTAGTGCAGATATTTCATTTTAGTTTTAGCATTCTTAAAGGTAACTAAATTAAGAGAAACTCCAAATGAGATACCAAATTCACATCAGAGCATTTGCCAACCATGTATTTTAAATTAAACCCTAAGTTGCTTCATGGCATGACTGCTGCTTTTCACATTGATTAGTTGATATTTTTATTCATATTAAGTTGTTCAAAGGCAAAACGAATTGTGACAAGAATTTTAAGGCTACCACATCACATTTTGTAGTCCCTGTGAAAATCCTATGTAATATAGTTAACATTATACATGTTTTATTTCCCTCCATCTCTAGATCTTGAAAAGAAATTGGAATTAATGCAAACAAACTGTTTCTTACAATGTATTTGTGATAACCATTTATATCTCTAGAACACATAACCACTTTTCTCTGAAAGTGATTTTGGCAGAAGTAGCAAGCTTGCGGATTGGCCTTACAAAAACCATGAATTCCTGTTGTATTAATAGAGTTCTGATGAATACAAAGCTAAAGCTACTTAAAACAAGACTATGCAAACACAGCCCTTCAGAGGCAAGAAGGATTTTGGACCTCTGATATTCCTCAAAGTACTTGTAATAGAGGACCATGAACAATTACTGTTAGCAGGAGTAATGCTACATAAAACAGTTCTGAAAACCTTCTTACAAAATGTACACATTCATTACTACGAGCAAAGAGCTAACTGTAAAAGCAAATAAAGAGCAACCCTCTTAATAGGGAATTTGGCTTTGAAATAAAGTCATTATTTAGCTTAAGGTCTTCTCTTACTCATACAGGCATTTTGGAAAAGAAATCCCTGATCTCCAAGAAGCATGCAGGCTACACACAGACCCTTAAAGTAAAAGGCTGAGGGTACAAACCAACATGCACTACAGTGCTGGATTTCAGTCTTTATTTCTCCAAAAGGAATTGTCTTTCAAAACAGATACTGCGATATGGCAAGATTTAAAGTATTCACAATCTGTAAAAAACCAAAACAAACAAAAAAACAAACCACAACATACTATGATGTTACCTGTGTGACAACTAAATGTGAAATGAAGAGACTGTTACAAATAAAAAAAAAAATAAAGACTTGAGTGGCAATATCAGCCTAACAATAACCCCAGTGTAAAGATTCTGAAACATAGATTCTACACTGAAAATTAAAATTAAACATGTTATATTTACAGAAGTTACACATTTCATTGCAATTCTGATACAAGCATGTCCAGATACAACAGCTCAGGAGCCCTCCCAAAGATATTTAATTCTAAAACCCATAGTGTGAATCATATTTTTTATCTCCTTTTGTGGTTCCAGTTATCAGATGTTGAAGCCATTTCAGGTTGTGAGTGGTTGGAATAGGTGAAATTAGAGAGAAATGATGAGTCAAGCAACAAGAGCTACTAACCATTCCATTCTGAGGAATTACACCTTTTTCAGCCTTTCAATCAAGGGTTGAAGGTAGCTTGTAAGTTTTCTATCATATAACTGATAATTTCGATTCAATTTGATATTCTGAATCTTTAGTCACCATCACTGCCAAAACCACCCTGCACCAAGAGAAGTAACATGAGGAAAATGAAATAGGGATGATCTTGCCCAAACCCATTTCCTCCTGTGAAAAGAAGCCTTTGACAGCTCCCTCTCTTTCCCCCATTTGTCCTTATAGGAGATTAATGCACCAAAGATGTTTTCATGCTTCCTCTAACACTTGATTTTACTGTGAGAATGAATACTTTTCCCCCCTCATTAATACAAAAACAGACAAGACATTCGACTTGACAACTTCTGCTGAAAGATTTTGTTTCTGCCCCGGCAATTCACTGTCTTTACAAGTGTGCTCAAGCAAACATGATGTTGTGCATTGCTGCTGCAGGTTCCAGTATGACTCTTACCCTCCCAGATTTGCCCTCTTTTCAGCCAGAAGTCTGAGCTCCTCGGCCTTTCTTAGCCACACTATGGGTTTAATGCTCTGCATATTCTTGTGGATTAATTGAAATAATTGAAAAGGGAAGGAAATACTTTACTCAAGATTCTCTTCACAAATCATACTCATGTTTATGTAAAAGGTCACGGTCCAATTCTCTAAGGTCTTAAGTACTTCCAAAGTTTCCTGTCTTCCTTTTTTTTCCCTTATCTCACTAGAATTTTTCTTCTTTAAAAATTAATTATTCTCCTCTTGCCAGTTTTTTCCTCAGTAACGTTCAGCAAGTCGCTCCATTTCCACATACAATCAGCTAGGACTGGAGTCTCTTACTAAAAAGGAGTGAAACAGCATGTCACTGGTTCTGTCTCAGTTTCATCACCTGACAGAAAAATCACTCCCAAATGCATATCTGTGAAAGCAAAAGTCTTATTTAATCACACAGAATCACAGAATCTTAGGGGTTTGGAAGGGACCTCAAAAGATCATCTAGTCCAATCCCCCTGCCAGAGCAGGAGCACCTAGAGCACATCACACAGGAATGTGTCCAGGCGGGTTTTGAATGTCTGCAGTGAAGGAGTCTCCACAACCTCTCCAGGCAGCCTGTTCCAGTGCTCTGTCACTCTCACAGTAAAGAAGTTTTTTTCTGATGTCTATGTGGAAATCATACAGCCCTGCCTTTCTTCTTCAACAAAACAGCAATGATGTTGCACACTTGTGTGAAAACTCACAGAAATGCCTGTCTGAAGACCCTCTTGGGTTCAGTGTAACCTTACAGAGAGAGGCTTTCCATTCAATAAGACTGAAAACAGTGTTCCCTTCCAAATGCACTCTCTCTTTTACCTAACTGCCAGCTTATGTATCTCTTACGAGCACATCTACTCAAACTAAATACTGAGGAAAAAGGAATACTGCGATTCACAGGTGATTTAAGTTATCTGCCTCCCTAGGAAGATACTTTCTACTAGTCACTAACTGCTTAATCTTAGTAGCAGGCAATAATAAACTCCCATCAATCTTCTCCAGCAATATAGTCCCCAGAGGCTTCCTGTGACATTGTGCTTCCCTTAACTCTACATTTATACTCTTATAGAGATGTAATGTAAGAGCTTGGAGTCCTTTAAAGTCTCCCTCAGAATAATACTTAACTAGTCAACTTTATAGAGAAAAAGTGCTGCTTGCTGGTTGTAATGATTTACTACTAAAATTCTGTATAGAAGAATTCTTTCCACTGGATTGTATAAAGAATTGAAAAAAAACTGCCTCTTTCTCAGTAGACTACTCTGCCAGCTACAGTTTATAATGTGCTAATTAATAATAAAAAATACACTCTTTGGTTTAATCTGTTTAAGAATATATATGCTTGGAGACTGAAGGACTGATTCTCCAATTACTTGTGACACGTCTTCATGTAATTTAAGCTAATATAAATTTACAGTAGATACCACAATCACCAGGCCTGATTCTCAGCATCCCTATGCCTTGGATTCATAGAAATTACCTATGTGTAATAATGTCTTATCCTTTTGTCCTGCTACAGTTTTTTGTTGCTCATGTACCTCTCAAAGCAATGCATACTGTCTGAAGACATAAAGCTAGAGTCTGCAGCTCTCACTGCTTGCTTGTTTCAACCAAGACTGCAGTGTTCTTTTGTTTGTTTTAAAACAAGAAACTCCTCCTTTATTCTCAGTTGAATTTTAAGCAGTACCCTGTCTGAGCTGCACAGTGCAAGGGAACAGTTTAGTTGCTCACTTTGATAAGGAAACTCCAAAATCAGCCAACCAGAAGCTCGCTGCCACCATATACCAGCCATGTTCTTATTTTACAAAGCCTCCTCTCCTGGCCACAGAGGAGAGACACTAGACAGACAGCAGGTTGATGCTATATGGCCATTGTGAAGCAATTATGAAATCAAGTGCATGTAACAATAATGTCATGAATTAGTCACATTTTACACAGGCAACCAAATTCTAATATTGGACCACCATGCTAACTTTTGGAACAGTGAAATAGATAAGCAAGCATATGGAATCTTTATTTTTCAAGTAATAAATATTTTAAAAGAAAAAAAAAAAAAGAGAAAGCAAGTTGTAAGACTCGTGACAGCCAAACACAGTGACTTCGATAACATCAAGATGAGGACACTAAAAAATGTGTTTTCTTGGCACTTGTGGAGAAGGGTGTGTGGATGAATCATGTGACCGAAGGATATCCTTGCTTCAGAAAGCAGCTCTTCTGCCAAGCCATGTTAATTTTTATCTAATCCAATTAAGGAGACATAATGCAATCTAGCTTACTACTTTTCCTGTACCATGTTCCCATTTGAAAGATGTTCATTCATAGCTGCAGACACAACAAACTTCAGGAGGAACAGTTCAGTGCTAGCTATCAGTACCAGGAAAAGGGCAAGTCTAGACTCTACAAAATCTGTGTTCTTGTTCATACAAGATGATCCTGTTTGCAGCATAATATTAAGAAACCACAAACTTCGTTAGCATTAAATGGAATAGTGTCACCCCAATGGAAACCACAGCAATACAGAGAGAAAACATTTACCACTGCAGATGCTATTACTGACAGTCTTTGGTAATATAGATTAATTTAAAAAATACAAAGGTATTAAAGATTAATTATACTAACAGTCAATTACATAAAAGTGTTAGTGTATGGGCTTGACTCAGCTCTAGACCTGAAAAAAGCCATGAACACAAAAATGGTAACTTAACTTCTTGATCTGAATTTGAACCATAAGATGCAAGAGATACTTTTATCAAGAGCAGACTTGTCCAAGACCAAGACTCCTCTTCATGTTATAAGTTACATTTTAGATTATGAGTACACTGCACTACCGAATGAAAATCTAATATGTGCAGACATGCAGTCTCAAAGTGATCCTCCAGAACAGGACATTCATACAAAGGCAAAAGTCCCATAAATTTACCTGCCCTTGACTGGTTCCCTAGAGACATAGCAGACTTAGCTCAAAATTTAAACAGACAACTGTGGGCAACACTCAGCTGTAGTGATGGTCAGAGGCTGAGAAAGGACACTGCATCTCTTTAACAGCAATGAAATCTGCCCAGCATCCTAGTGTCTGGCTTTAAAAACCCTTGCCCAGCATTGCTTCCACTGAAGTCAACAGGGCTTCCAAAACAGAAGCCAGCACTCATATCTTTTTGTTTACATGATCAGTTAAAACAGTAATGGACAGATAGCATCGCAATATCTGACCCTATACAAATATTTAACAAGAACCAGCTGCTTGACTAACAGTAAGCTTCGGAAAACAGGAAAAAAACAAACAAACAAGACAAAACCAAACTAACAACAACAACAAAAAACCAACAACAACAAACAGGAAATGTTTTAAGAAAAACTCATTTTGTCCACATAACACCATGAAGTTACCAAAATATTTTTTTTTCTGTCTGAAATAACAGCACCACAGCCTAAATTTTATTCACTAAACAAACAAAAAAGTGCATTTCATTCATGGTCTTTTCTCAACAGTCTTTACAAACCTCTATAATTTGGGACTAGCAATGTTTTACTCTGTCAAGCTTTAATATGCAGCTGCACGCAAAAAAACACACAGCTAAAAAGACTTCTAAGCCAGCACAGAGCACTGTTCAGCTCCCATAACTCCCAATCTGATCTTTTTATTTTAGTGCAAGATGTAGCTCAGCACCCACCAACCCATCAGAGATAGGACAGCCTCCAGCTATGAGTGTGGGAAGTTGTGGGGAGGCTGCACACTCCAGTTGCTCCATCATTTAGCCTTCATACTGGCAAGTCAAATAGAGATGCTATTTTGCTTCTTTTCAGAGCTGATTGGCATTTTAATTAGTCTACAATTAGAAGTGTTAATGGAGCTATGAAGCAAGGTGATAACTCACAGCTAGCAAAATTTCCCACGATGGTTTTACAATCATGACAGGGAAAGGGGGGGAAAGGGGGGGAAAGGGGGGGAAATGGGGGGAAAGGGGGGAAAGGGGGGGAAAGGGGGGAAAAAGGGGGGAAAAGGGGGGGAAAGGGGGGGGGAAAAAAGGGGGAAAAGGGAGGGAAAGGGGGGGGGGAAGGGGGGGAAAGGGGGGGAAAGGGGGGGAAAGGGGGGGAAAGGGGAAAACACCCACAGCGCTATGAATTCTTTTTCAAAAGAAAATCAGCTTCCAGGAATCCACTCCTAAGATAGGATTCTTCTTCCTTTCTATAAAATTATCTAAATCCCTAATCACTTATTTCAAAGGAACCAAATATAGTAATTTTATTTACTCAATTAATTTTGATACATTTATAAAGATATATGCATAACAGTCCAGGCTCCACCTTCCCATAAGCTTCCTTCCTTCACCTCCTTCAACAGGACATTGTATAAACAAGTTTTGTTATTTTGTTTTCAGATATTCTAGAGATAAGAAACATTTCAACACCAGCAAATCTTCAGGAAAGAAAGCTGTGCTTGTTATTAAAAATATGGAGCAGAAACATGTTGAATGATGCATATAAGCAGCTGAAATGGAGCAGCAGTATATATACATGCCACCATTTAATTTTAAATATGTAAGCCCTTCAAAACAAGTATTTTTAAATTAATAATTCATATGCTTATTTATTTGGGGAGTTCACATCTACAAGATGATTTATCTTCTATAAAGCCCAGCCATCTGGTTGTTGTGAAAGCCTAAAAGAACATAATGAAATCCAAATGGCTAAGAGATTCCTTTATTTTTCTAAGCAATCTTATGGGTGTGGTGGGGCTGTTCTGGCAGTGTGAACGTCCAGCAAAGGATGACTAGAACATGGCATCATCTACTTGATATATGAAGTTTTTAATTTCAGTTATTTGATACAGTAATCCTAAAATATACTCAGCACTTACATCCATTATTTTCAGTGGACAGAATAAGAAAAAGCAGTATTTGAAAAGCAGAAGTTGCCCCTGTACACAGATGCATCTCCAATTCCAAGCACATTTAATAAAAGCTTAGCTATCAGATGCAGACATTAAGATGAACTTCATTCTGTCACAATAGGAAGTGTAAAAAATGCTTCCTAAGCTACGTTACACTTACCAGCCACTATAAACATTCACATAATGTTTCTTTGGAAAAAGCTGAGTTTTCTCTTTACTTTTCCCTCTTTAAAGGCCTCAGCACATTTCTACATCCATCAGCCATTTCTGTGAATCAGTTTAGTGCAAGGCTAACATGAATTTTCTGTTGCTATGCTTAATTCTTGACTCTGTAGATGAACCAAAGCACAATAAAAAAACCATGTTCTCACACATTCGGTAGCATGGTCTTAGAGGGAAGCTGGACAAATAATTTCAGAGTGTGTGTGTCAGTTAAGATACACAAAACTTTTCCTATTAAATGCTGACCATTAAGTCAGCCAGGACACTTAATCCCTTGACAGCAACTTGCATACATAATTAGGTGTTGTTAAGATCATTTCAGTCCTTGCAAATCTTATGCAACTTTAATCTTCCACTCCATACACATATCACTAAACATTGATCCTTATTTACTGAAATGCACAAAAATCACAAATAAATTTATGTCCAAACTACAAATTGCTTGGACAAACAATTCTTTGTAAAGCTAATTTCACATAAGTGGACACACGGCAAGGAGGAAACCAGTTTCAAAAACATCGCTTTCACACACATCATTAAAACTAACAATTAAGAAATGGGTCAAAGGTTGATACAGATCTAGTCCACATGGTGTTTCATTGTCCATCTGAAATATGGATCTTGGCTCCATTAGCATGCCTTGCAGCCAGAAATGAGAAAGAATGGAGGAAATAGGGATTATTTGCAGGCCAGAAAGAAGTGGGTGTGATCACGAGTATGTGACTGGAGCCTCATGCCCCTGCTTTAAAAACAAACAAAAACAACAACAAAGACACCACAAAAGAAAAACAAACCAACAAGAAAAGCCCAACACAAAACAAAACACGATTGTACTTTTATAGGCTAAGGACTACAGAATTACTATATTAATCTCTCCTCAATCAAGGGAGTAAATTCCATGCATAAACCTTTGACTTGCAGCTATAACAAATATGTGCAATGGAACACACATGAATCGTAGAATTTCATTTCTATTTAATACCAGGAATTACTCCATATTTTGTATGAGAGTCCTTTCAGATTAATCTAGCAATTTTTTTCACTCAGTGAGGTTCATAAATTATCTTTAAAAAAAAACCCCACAAAATTATATGAGCAAAATCTCATCCAGTATTACTCTAGTGCTCAAAGCAAAGATGTTTCCTTCTATTGAGGCACCTTCCCTTTGTTTTTCAGAGCAGGATTAGTCACACAAGTAACAAAATAAAAATACATATGACAATCATGTATTGGTGCCATAGTCAAATTTAGTTTCATCATTCCTAAGAAATTATGTTGTTTAGCATTAATTATATATTCAATTCCAAATCCTCTGAATAAGTTTGGAATATGTGAAACTCATATCATCATTTACACTATCACCAGGAAAAAACCTGAAACTATCACTAGAAAAAACAAAGACAAAGAAAATACAATGGAACCTTGACATCTCTTCCATAAGTTTTATTCAGAGAGAAGGTAAGAAGGTGGTATCAAATTAAGGTACTTGAAGCCTCAGAACATGCAGTGTGCTTCCTCACTTGTTCACCACCACATATCCACCAGCCACGAGCTGGCAGCAGAGACCTGCAGCATTTCCCCAATTCACAACTAAGCTTCCTAGGGAAAGGTGCCAGGGGTTGATCTGCAGGAGAGACAGTGACCAAACTGTAACCACATGCATCTCCCAGCAGGGCCTCACACTTAAAATCTCCCACCCAAGATCACTGCTTTCCTTTCTCCTTAGCTGATGTTCTCCCCTGGTTCTACACAAACCTGTCTTGCCACACAAAACCATGACATCTCCCACTTCAGTTTAAAAGCAGCCAAGGTAACCATAAGTGTACAAAAGAATTTGGAGAAGCTTGTACTAAATTTTCCAATCTTTCAAAGATAAAGAATTGAAACTGGAGAGCACCTGTAACTGGACAACACGGATGCATATTTAACTTCTTAACTAAGACAGCCAAGTTGTAACTGTTTTTTTCACCCACCTTTGTTTGAAATTGATGTCAGTCTTCACTCCCAGCCCCAGAAAACACTGAAGATTATGCACTTTTGTTTAATCACAAAAACATTTTTTAAATATTGATAATTGACAGAAAGTAAAAAAATTTGGCTGATGGGTCTTTGTCTTGTCAAACTCTGCCGTTAACTTTTATTTGATCTTCTCCTACTTCCACAAAAAAAGACACACTAAGTATTTTGGCAAAGGCCCTTCAGTTCATATTCTCTCAGAATTAATTACTAATACTATATGAATGTACCCAGGAAGGATATATATGACACCTCTGGCACTGTAATAGCAAGGTCTGTACATCTCACATTTTCATATATCACATAGCTTATAACTAAAAATAAAAACCAGTAAGTTTTAAATAGGATTATGATTAAATTAAATATCTCATAATTTATCTGGTTTTAAAAATAACATTCATATCCAAAATGAAAGACCTTGTTTGTATAAACAAAAGGACTCATACAAGAATGTGAATCCACCTCTGAATATCTTTCAACACCAGTGAAGGTTGGTCTTCAGATCAAGTACAAATTTTCAAGTGGATTGTATATTTCACATATATTTTCAAAAAATTGACTTTATAATAAAAGTTAGATTTAGATGCAGTAAAATACGAACAGCTCAATACAGAAATAATAGTTTTTTCAGTTAAATACATGGCATTTTCTCAAAGGTAGCACTTCCTCCAAATGCGCTTAAAAAATAACATCTTTGGTAATTTTGCCACCTTCCAAACACCAAAACATCAAATAATACTACAAAAAGATGTAATATTTGGAGCTTTTACTGGATCATAAGACTTCCTTTGTATACCCAAAGGCTACTAAACTTATCACAGTTGACTGGAATTTATGAGCCAAATCAGAGGCTTTGTAACTAAGCAAGTAGAAGATAGGCCTAACCATGGAAATGAAGGACATTATTCAAAAAGCTCAAATAAATATAACACGATGTGGCAGAAGCATTACACAGGCAAAATACTGGGGAAAATAAGTCATAGGGGGAAAAAAAATAATCTGTTAATATGGTAAGAAAATTTTGATTCATTAAACAGTGATAAACAACTGTTCTTACAATATTACAAAGTCAAGCACTTAACTTTAGTGAAGAAAAGTGACTGGAATGGGGGGCTGGGAGTGGTTCTTCATATGTTTGCTCTAAAGTCAAACAAGCCAATGACAAGAGAGGAATGTAACTTCATGCAGTAAAAGAAGCTGCAAGCACCACAGGTGTTGTCCTGTGCTCCAACTTGCTTTTCTCAAGAAGAATTGCAAGATCTAGATTTTTATCTCAGTGTAAGTGTTCATACACTGAACCCTTTCACTTTCTTTCATATCTGTTACAGTCCTCAAAATTTATGTTAAGTTCTGCAATGTGTAACTCCCAAAACTATTCAAGAACACAAGGGCTCAGGTTTTTCATATAAAATCATTTCAGAGAGCTGAACCTAACATCTGACATAAAAGCAATTACAGCTCTTTGATGAAACTTGGGAAATAAGTCAGTGCAGCTCTCCAAAACAACAGCATCAAGTACAAGCAGTTTATATTTCTGCAACCAATATTGGACTCCTTTAAGAAGGCAGCCAAGGACTAAGTTTAGTGCTGTAAGGTTAGGGAGCTCACAATGTGCTTTTCTCAGCATGGAATGAGATAGATAGAGATGATTTTTCCTGCTCTCCTGCCATGAGCTGAAAGAGCAGCAATCCCTGAGACCCCACTCCATGGGACAGACCTACAACACCACAAGAATACACAACTGAGGTACAAGCTATCCCAATTTTAAATTCAGCTGCAATTGTTGACTGAACCTAGAAATAAATTAATTAAAAAATAAACCCACAGCTTTCTAATCTTCTATACCTAATGTAAAGTTTTATTATCAGGTGTAGCAATGTAGCAATTTACTCCAGGTGATGAAACACAGAGTCACTTTGGAAAACAAAAATCTCATTGAGAAAGACAGCCAACACCAGTGTCCTCCCTGTCCTATCTGCTATCCAGGGGCCTCTCATCATTCCAGGAATTTACTCTGACTGGACTCTGCACAGAAGAACTTAACATCCGAGTTCATACGTTTCGTGGCAGCACTTATGAATCTATTCTGGGATGTACTTTCAAGTAATTAAAAACAAGACAAAACAAGGCAACAAAACAAGGCTGGTACCACATACCTCCTTTCTATTCACAGAACTCTTCATATTACACATGCTACAAAGAATATTTTCCTCCAAAGTCAAAAAGCAAGTGTGCTCTTTTTTCTTTCTCACCAAATGTAAAAGCCTGTTTACATAAGTGGTTTTGAACTATCTTTTGAAAAAATATCATCCCACTTTTTCTATTCATTTGCCCCTTGTCTGTAACTAGGTGGCTTTTGTTTGAATTTATATAGATTTGGTTTTTCCCCTTTGGTTGTCTTTCCTCTATTCAACTTTTTTTAAACAGAAGACTTTCCTTTGCCTCCATTTTTTTATTTATGACTCTTATACAACTGTGCTCAGGACTGCACAGAAAGCAGTAGCATATTTCTCAATACATGGGGCTCCATATACAAGGCATTTACACACGTCCATATATTGAATGTGTTACAAGTGCTCTGACTGCAACAAACTGAACTGTCAGTCACTGCAGCATGGATAAAGAAAATTGATACCTTCTTCCAACAACCACTTTGAAGCCTACTCTAGTGCTACTTCATGTACTGCAGATAAAGTAGTAAAACCCTGCTCAGAAAAATGGTACTCTTTACATAAAAAAATAACAAAGATCTAGACATCTTTTAAATTTATTTGTCCACTGAGTCTATTTGATTCACAGTTAATGCTATGAAATATAATTTCTCAGTAGGATAAAAAAATGGGACTGTATGAAAGCAGTAAGTACAGCACTGGTTGCAAATACGGTAATCAGAGCTACAGTATATGACCTTCCTGATGGGATTAGTGCTCCAGGTTTGCTCATTAAATTGTGAAGAGCTGGCTGTTCAGTCTTCTGTCAGGTGCTATCTGATGATAGGAAGATCTTCCCAGTACATTATAGCAATGAAGTAGCTTGACAAACATTCTGCAAAACTGGAATATTGTATCTCAGCAGTGTGCAGTGGAGTTTTGCCAAATGCCTAACAGCCTTATTATTTCTCCCTGGCAGGCTGTTTTACAGAAGTTATTATTTTCTGATTACACTAAATTAAAGCATGGGTTGCTGGGCAGAACAGAAGGATATTTACATTGGACCTCTGGCATCATTCTAATGAGATAAAAGGCAAATACAAGCCAGAAATACTCCATTCAGAGTGACATGACACCTTGTTATACCATATATTTAGAAAAAAAAATAAAGTAATTTAATCCTTATTGCAATGCAGTTGTTCGTTGTTTTGTTTTTTTCCTCCTAAAGGTGAAGCCACCAAAAAAGAAGATAAAGAAGCTAGGAAGAGGGAAACACTCAACATTACACAGAAGTGGGAAGAACTTCACAGGAATGGGGCTGTGATAATTCAGACCAGCTGGAAATCCAGTCTCAGCAAAACAAGTCTATTATACTCTAAATTATTAACCCTCAACAGTCACCAACATATATACTGCTGAACTGTGAGACAAATGTATGTCTTAATAAGTACAAAAAGTACATTGATAACAAGACTCTCCTTGACTTTAAATAAACTTCAGACTCAACTTTCCCTGCAGGTGCTCTGTGTTGACAAGTGTCTGCCTATTGTCATCTTCTTAGGCACATGGCACTAATTTGCCATTATTGAGGTCCTATGAAAAACAACCCCTCTGCAGATACAAAATATTAAATTCTGGCTAATAATTCATTTGCTTTTTTGTACCACTCAACTGGGCATGGAGTGGGTGAAAATGGATATGGGCAGAATCAGTTCTGCTGTCCCAGTGTATCATCCAACAAAGTTGAAGATGCATCTAAGAGGAAGTAATAATACAACAAATACAATTTTTTTCAGACAACAAAAGAGCAGAATATTTTGTTTTTCTGCTTAAAAAGGTACACATGTTCAGTATACAGCATACTCCATTCATTGATAGGCACAAGCAACTCTATATTGTTTTCTAATTTCAAAAAGATCAACCTAATTGTAAATAGTAATTAAGATATAATTATTCTGGGCCCATATCCATTACCATAAAAATTAAATCTTCATGACATTTGTAGTTTCTAACAATACAGTAAAATAAAGCTGCATAGAAAAGAAACAGGGCTTATATCTGTTATTTTAACTACGGGAAAATCAGAATGGCACATATGTTAAAGATTAATCTTGATCAAATTACATAAAAATCTGGGCTCATAGTAACGCCAAAGATTAGGAAGCTAAAAAACCTATCAATGGTTGTATCTGAAATCTCGGAATCAGAATATAAAAACCTTCCCACGTTAGTTTGCAGTGCATCACTGATTGGAGTGTGGTACCAGAAAGAACATGGCACTGTTGGTTTGAGGCTCAACATCCTGTGCAGGTTTTCGGGGTTATAAAATCCATTTGATACCAATAAAGACACTTCTGCTCTGCATGAGAACAGCAGCTTGACAGTTACAGTCATTTAAGTTGTTACTATTACCCTTTTTGCCAGCCAGACTCTACTGCCCACAGCACAAACAGAACTAAATGTCATCTTACCTGTAAATTCAACTAAATTATTTACACTATGCAACCCTCAGCATCAAACCTAGAACTCCTCACTTGATAAAGAGAAGCCTGTTGTCTTGCTTGTCTGCAGTCAAAAGAGAAGTGATCACAGGAAAAATGAAGTCATCATATGAAATAGCTTGATGATGGAATGAGTAACATTACTCATGACACAACCACTTTAAGTTTTCAGCTCCAGCCAAGTCAGTAATACTCCCATTCAACTAAAAGGCATAAGAATCATCTAACAGTGAGATTCCCAAGGATTTAAAGCACAAATCACTATTATGGCCATACAATTTGGAGACGATTGTTTGCTCATGGAGGAGGCCAGGAAGGGAAAGGAAGGGTGCCTCTCTGAGCCGGATGCAATGGTTTCAAACTCCAAGACTCAGGCTTGGAATACACAGGCTGCCTAGAAGTGCCAGGTCTAGGCAGAATCAGCTCTGACTCTTGACTAAAAAGAGAGCTGGGCGTGTAACACATATAGTGAATGCCAGTTGTTTCTGGCTGCAGTTTGCCAGCACCTAAATAGCTAAAGAACTAAATCAATTGTTTTTTTCAAAATTCAATTCCTCATCATACCCTTGTTGGTCTGCAGGTCCTTCCCAAATTACAACTGCAAGTTAAGTGGTACTGCTTTGGGGCTGTCACTGTACAGTTTCCCAAACAGAAAGTGAACTTAATATGTCAAAGGAATATTCTTCAAAATGTATGGAGTGCTCTGCTGATTAGTCTTGTGATTAAAAACCCATTTTAGAATTATACATTCTTTTTCACATTCAGTTATTAAATAAAATTCTTCTATATAGGAGGCCTGCATAAAGACCCAGTGAATGACAGGTGTAACCTGATGCATAGAGCACTCTGTGTTTCCTCCTCTGGATTTTGAAAGTTTTTTTGTAATTTCACAAGCTAATGAAGCTTGGTAGAAAGTGAATTAATAGAAAGTATAGGGCAGCAAATACACTGCTTTCAAATCTGAAATTGCAGACTATTTTCTGTTCTGTCTCAGTCCTAGCAGTCATTCAAACCTGGGTGGTAGTGTGCCAAAAATATCGGGAGAGCTGTCTAGAGCTGGCATGTTCTGAAGGGGTCATTGCCTTTCTTAAATCATACTGAATTAAGTCATTATTTTCTCCACATATACTACTGAAGCCTAAAAAGAGAATCACAATCAAAGCAACACAGGGTTTCAAAACAGCAGCTGAGTCCACACAGACAGCTAAACGAATCCACAGTTGGTTTGGGGATTCACAGAAAGACTGAAAACAGTTGAAGTGAGGAATTTCTCAGACATGAAAAATTGAAACTATACCTACAAGGATTAAATATTTGCCCAAATATTTTTAAAGGTTTATTTCAGTACAGCTGAATGCTTTACTTTTCCTCTCCAGATAATTTTGTATAGCACTACTAAGATGAGGTAAATCAGTTGTCTTGGGCTACCAATCCGGACCTTCATCCTCAGTCTACTGAAAGTGTTCAAGCAACTGCTGGGTCAAAAGCTCTGACTGACTCCTGTGAACTTGGGATTAGATCTAGAAATTGTTTACTCTCTTGTCTCAAAGACAATTTGTCATCATGCGCTATCTGCAAAGGAAGGGCTTACATATAACATTGTCAAACACATTTGAGTTTCCCCTTCTGTTTGTCTTTTTTTTAAAAAAAACCCACAACATATTGAAGTAACTAGGCAATTCCAAAACCTCCAAATTTTCCAATAAATTGGAAAAAAAATTTGTTTTAAATATAACCAGTTAAAAATTTAGGCATGACTATTTGTTACCACTTGGAAAATGATAGGTTAGGTACAAAAAACCCTCTTCTTCCTGATCTAAACAGCCACAATACCCTCTTCAGCATGTTTGGGTTTTTTGGTTTTTTTTACATTAAGTAAATCATGTCTTTTCTTCTCCTCTCACATAGGGAGTTCTCTGTTCTTCCAGTGATCCTGGCTGGACATTCCAGCTTGGAGCCACATTGTTTGATCACGAGCGATTAGAGTTGCTCACAACATACGCAGAGAGGTCTCTTGAATGCCTGAACATGTGTGCCAGTACTCACCCTTTGGGAGCACTTAACTGGATACACACTACATTTTCCATGTCTGTGTCACACTGATGGCTCAATACTCCCCTCAGTAGAAAAGAGTTAGCAATCCATGTGCCCAGATCCTCTTCTTCTGCGACTACTTCCAGCTGTGAGCCTCCACAAGAGATACCTTGATTTCCAAGTACCCAGCCATGAGGTTTTTTTATTGATTGTCTATTATTTTGGTCTCCAAGGTTGTTCAGTACTTTCCTTTGTAATACAAAACAATTGCTTTTATGGTCCCTCCTAAATTTTTGTCACCAATAGACTAATCAGCATAATCCCATCATTTATGTCAAAGTCATTAATAAGAATCACAGAACAAAAGAAATTACCTCTAAACTAATGCTCAAGGAAGCAAAAAGTAATCTCTGTCCAGAAATATTTTTTTTGTAAGTATCCATTTTTGACAAATTTTAAACAGTTCCTTGTGTGCTGTGTATGTTTTCTACTGCTTAAGTTCATAACTAATAATTTGCTATTATTTCTTCCAGTCCCTAATAGTTTCCCAGTATTAGACTTGAATTGCAAAGACTCCAGAGAAAAGTGTAAAGTGTTTAAAATTTCTCTATAAAATCCTGCATTGAAACCATTAACTCTCTTGTTCAACCCACAGAAGATAAATTATGTTTTTCCCTTGAGCACAAATAGATGTAGATCCCAGTTGCAGTGAGACTTAGAAGGAAAAGAGCAGACATAACTATGGAAACAGAACTTGCAAGACTATGTTAAAAAAAAAAAAAAAAAAAATTAAGTGGAGCAGAAATCCAAGGAACTCCAGCTGGGAACTTCTAAAATATGAAGGTAATGCAATCCTCCTTGACAAATCTCTATCTAAAACAAAACCATGTTGTATTGCAAATTCACACCCCCTTTAAAAGTACCTCCTTTAGATATCAGTATGTCTGAAAAAGGTTTTCCATGAATCCTTACTATTGTTAGCTCTATGTATAAAACACCAATTATATATTCAAACTTTTAACAACACTAAATCTGCAGAGTAATTTTGTATTTCTCTTGTAAAAACCAAACATTTTTGGTTTTACCTTCTATAAAGCAGCAGTCTGCACATATTTGACTCAAGCTTCTTTCAGAGAACACTCTTCCCAGACCCCTGCAACCCCCCAACAAACCCAAGCACTCAGCAACATCCCCCCCAGGTTCACAGTTTCTTGACGTCCACTCCTGTATGGACGTCAGAGGTGCTCACTGCAGTAGGTTTGACTACTAAAAGCAAGAGGTAGGTGTCCAGCAGCAAATTTGGAAATAGAGCAACAGACTGTATTAAAAAAAAAAAAAAAAAAAAGGTTGGGGAAAAGATTTTAAGTTGCTGGTTTTGGCAGAAGAAATGGACTCAGGAAATCTGAACTCTTCCATTGATTTCTAAACTCAGTTTACCATACTCAGAGAGTAGCAGTTTTTGCTGTGGTTGGTCTTGATGGAACAATCCAGCTTTCATACACTTAACAGGTTGATTTTCAGGGATCCAGCCACTAAAAACCACAATATTTTTAAGCACTAAAGGCCTAATCAGAGTCTGGGCTCTATCCATGAGTCTTTGGAGCTCCAGGAACAGTTATCTATTTCAAGCTTAATTCATCACATCCTCATGCAGCAGCTGGAACCCAGAATGAAATGTGTATTGCCAAGCCCCATCAGAGCTGCCTCTTCACAAATTCTCACTATGGAGGTACTGAATCTAGGATGTACATCTCTTGCTAAAGACCAAAGTCACAGCATCAGTATATCCAAACACATTTACACATAAAAGTAAGGCTTGGCACAGAATTTCTGGAAACCATGATGTTAACAAGAAAACAGACTATGAATCACTAAAACATTCAGGGTTGCTGCTTCTTCTACATAGCCTTTCCATGAGAATACATTTCTGCTGAAAAATGACTAGGCTTCCCTGCCTTCTCAGATCTTTCTTCCAGCACTACCTCAACTGTGCTGTCACTAGGAAGTATGTTCACTGTCTCCTTTACCAATCAAAACTTACGCCCCTCACGTTCTCTTTCAAAGACCTTTCTAAACTGTGTTTTATACTATCTCTTGCTACTAAAATCTTTCACAATTCCAAGCACCATTGTTTCACCATTTTCATAAATCCTGGCAAGCTGTTGCTGAGATTCTGTGATGCAACTTTCTAGAATACTGTTCACCACAGCCATCTTTCGCTAAAAGTAAAATATCATTAAAATTTGGCACACCCATTCGATAACATAATCCTACCAACTCATGGTCAAAATACATTAAGACAGATTCTTAGGCTGTTTGTGTGTTCTTACACGTCACCTACTCTTTCCACTGGCAATTACAGATTATTCTGGCCATAGATATTTTTCCTTAGATCCCTATGGCTTTCTTTTCACCACAGACAAAGATGCATTCAGGTAACCTTCTCAGCACTGGACTTATTCTCCATACATATCACTAATATATAAGGTAAAAGAACCATGAGAGGACACTTTGGCCCCCTACTCCATTACTTAATATAGGCAGGGGGCTGAGGGGACTCAGCTGTTTGCTCAGGTCATGCATCATCTCTGTATCAGACACAGCAAGAAAATAGGTCACAAGTAGGTGTTTTGAAAGACTCACTGAGCAGAAGGACACCACCTCAGCAAGAAACTCAAAGGCATCAGAGAGACGTAGGTAAATAACATCCACTGTCCAATTGCCCTGGCAGGTTCAGATTCAACTTTTATTCCTTTTCCTTGTGAACAAAGAGCTTCCTAGGAGACAGGTGTTGGTTTAAGGCCAGTCCCAGTGAAACTCCTATCTATTCACAGCAGCCTGCACACATCTCCAAAATCCTTCCTTGTACCCAGAGGTCTGAATATTTTGTGGAAAAGAGCTTAATCTCAGTCTAAACAAATATGGCAGATACCAAGGCAAGCAGCAAAGAGCAAAGTGAGAAAACTAAAGACATGAATGCGCACCCAAAGTCAGCATGCAGTCAGCCACATTTTCAGCTAATACAAATCAGTATTAACCTCGTTAACTTCTTTGGCTCAGAATCACAGAGGACACAGTGCACGTGACTTCCCCAGTCAAATTTTTCGGAAGCCGAATCTCAGCCTCATCCACAACCCTTTGGTTGTCCCCGGTTACTGACACAGCTGGTGTTCATTAGAGCACCCTCCGCAGCCCTGCCAGAGCACGTCCTGCACACAGCTGAGTACTCCTCCTGCTGCCCTCCGAGCGCTAGAGAAGCTGGAAGGCACCACCTAATGGCACAAGCAGCATTCAACTGACTTCTCCAATCGTGTCTAGAATATCTTAAGGAGATACAGGTCCATCTAAGTAATTTTAGTGACCACTTTCCATGGAATGCACCACACACAAAAGGGAAATACTGTTTTATCCCACATGAAAAAGACAAGGCATTGCACTTTGCCAAGCCATATTTATACAAAGGCATTTCTTTCTATATTGTATGCCAGAGTTCACTGATCTCCTCAGTTTCCAAAATGGCTTAAACATGAAGTTCATTAGTGCAGTGACCACAATTCTGCAACTGCATTTAGAAGCGAACCCAGTGAACTGTATTTGAGATAAGTAAACAAGAATATTTCTACTGTTAACTGCATCTGAATCAAAAAAATGTGCTGCATGAGATATTTCAAGAGCTGGGCTCTGGGATGCCTTATATCATTAGTACTTACGGAATAGAAATCGGAACAACTGAAAGATGTCTGATTTCTTACTTTATCCAGAGTTTACCACTTGGCTACTGTAGTGTTCCCAGCTCTTTTCAAGAGTACAACTGAAATGAAAAACTGATTTCATTCACAACAGTTTGGAGTGGATTTTGGCAGGACATCATGGATTGCTGCAGTCAACCTTTGACTCTGAAGTAAACTGCTTGTTATTTTATTCAATCCTGAGCAGAACAAATAAACACCCATCTTGTCTCCATCCTCACCTTAGTAAGCCAGAACAGGAGTTAGTGGTCTGCAAACGCTTATTCACATCCTTCCTCTTTTAGTACCCAAACATGCAGACAAGTAGCACATTGTGGTTTACATTGCTCCAGCATCATCCAATATTTTTATCTTTATAGAAAAAGTCATGCAAGATGAACTGATGATACCCTGTCACTAGCAGTAATGAGAATTCTAACTTCTGATCTAGAATGTTTCTTTTGTGCAAAAATTATTATAATACTATTTCTCCAGGTGGAGAAACCAAGACAAGAAGAAATTAAAAGTTTTACCCACATTTCAGAGCAGGTCAGTAGCAGATCTAGGAACAAAATGCAGTATTCCAGCCCTGTTTCAAAACTATTTACTCAACTGTATAAAAAGCATATATCACATAATGACTTTAATAAAATCAATAGCATAGCTAGACATTATCTCCCCAGCTTCCAAGTTTTTGAGATGAAAACCTAGAAATATTGGCAATGTTATTCTTCTAGTTCCAACTCCTGGACCTGACTTTATTAAATAAAAAAAAAAAATCAATTTCTGCTGTAAAAGCAAACATGCTTAAAGTCAGTCTCCAGCACTGTGCAGGAACTTGAGTTGCCTACATGCACAAAATACTGGAAATATGAAATGTAAATAAAAATGTCCAGAGGAAGAGAGACAAAATATTATATTTTCTTTCTCTTTAAGAGAGTGAACATTAAAAGTGAGCGTGTTGGAACAATTTTGTCTTATACAGGAACTTCCTTCCTTGCAGAAACTATAGCTTCAGAAGGACTTAAACTTTTCATACTGAATGCATGACAACCAAGTTTTCAGATATTACATGGCCTCCACAAAGGAATAACCGTGCTATTCTCCCTTAAAAAGAATTAATCTGTTAATCCAGATGTGAACGTACCTGTACAATTTTTGGTGTCAGTTATTCTTAGTTATTATGATACTGATGTTTTCTCTAGCAACATTTGGGATTTTTTGTCTTTTTAATTTTTAAATTTCAATCTCATTAGTCTCTTATTCTGATCCCTATTTTAAATTCAATTTAATTCTGCTATAATATTTGTCTTTGACAAATGGCTACCAGATGAATATTTTCTAAAGAAAAAAATTTTGTCCTCTTTGAAATAAAACAGGTACTGAAGTTGCTTCCACATAAACTAGCAAAAAACTGCACCTGTAAAACCTTGTTGCTTAGTACCTACAGTGCAGCTCCTCCATATAGCTTTACTTGGTCCACAACCTTCTTCTTTTTTGTTAGTCAAGGTTTTCTCATATGCAAACATGTTTTATAGAAGAGTCACTCATTTGGATCCTCAAGGTTTACACTAAAGACCAGAGCCAAGGCATTTTGAAGTTCAACTGGGGCTCTATAGTTTACTGTGAACTATATTGCTAATTATATGTTAGTCTCATCTTTGCTTTGTTTATATTGTTTTCTTATTCTGAATGCACAGAGGAAATACTAATACTAGCCACATGAACAGAGAACCAACTTGAGCCTGGGATCATCCATAAACATTCAACAGTGAAGAAAAAGATAATTAATATGTTAAATATTACAACATTGTTGCAATGTATTTTCACTTTTCTATGATTGCCTGTTTCACTGGGTATATGCACTAAACCACAACAATATTTAGAATGCCGACAACTGTTTATATATCTTGTATTTAGAAGTGCTTGCTGTGTTTATGTTTAAACCAGATAACACAGATGGTTTCCCCCTCCACAACAGTATAATAAATCTAAATTGTAAATCCCCATTTATTTTTACTCTCTTGACAAGACTCCTTTGAAATTATCATGTATTTAATTTAAAGGATTTTTTTCAATTTTCCCATATTAAAGGGAATCTCCTGGGAAGGAAAAAAAAAGGCCCTTTCAAAACAAAGAAGCTCCATCAGTAGAAAAATATTTTAAAGTGTAAAAATAGAGCAGATTCAGAGCTTACTATTTTTGCCTACAAATTGAGCATGAGGTTTCACTCATTTTTTCCCCTGCATTTTTATTCTTTTAATTAATACAATTTGGGCTAGTGGGAGAAACTTTTTTGCTTGGGTTTTATAGCTTGCATTGAAGAATGAGATGCCATTCAATATTATGGCTGATTTTCATTTCAGTTCTACCAGTTGAACTCATGATATGACTATCAAGTGGCTTAGCAGGTAGAGGACTGAAAATTGGAAAATCCATGTTCTACTTTTTTTCCTGGAACTGTCTATTGCTCCATCTCAGTTTCTCTAAAATTCATTTGCGTTACACAAGGAACAACATCCTACATTTTATATGTTCAACCTTCACAATAAAAACCAAATATACAAAGAGGAACAAGGCATTTAAAACATCACTAGCCAAATTATTAAGGCAAAGTCCTCAGCTCCAGTCAAGGGATATACTAGATCTCCAAACTAGACATATGCCAGTCAGGTATGCCTCATGTATGAGATGTAGATCAGGATTGCAGACCAGAAAGTATGTCAAGGCTGCAATGAAGAGGAGCTTGGCAGCCAAAGATGGACAAAAACCACTCTTCTGAGCAGTCTTCCAAGGAAGCTATTCTTGAAGGATAATGTCAGCAACTCATACTAATGTCAGAACACACTCCCCGAGCTCAACCAAACTTGACAGAGGATTGTAGGTCTCCTACAAGAAGGTTCTGCACCAAAGGCCTAGAGGCATGGTGCAGCCCATTCTACCCCTAAAACCATTTATTTCATGTGCAGCAACCAAGAATCAGGGCTTTCCACAGACTTTCCAAACAGTCAAGAGGAGAAACAAGCTTGAGAGAGCACTGGCAGTTCAGTCTTCATATGCACAGCTCTGGTGTGTCCTCCTGTCCATAGGCAGGAGAAACATGGTACCATATGCAATAATGTAGGGAAGTCAAGCTTCATTAGTTTTATTACTCAGAAGCTACTTATGTGCAGAAGGAGGAAAACAGACATTGTAGAATTTTTGTTGTTCATATTGATAAGGGGTAGGATGACTGGTGGTAAATATAAAATCTTTTCCTTTAAACTATTTACTCAATTCATCCAAGCCTCTTAAAACCTTGAAAATGGGTACTATATTACAGAGTGTCCCAAGAATAACTTCATGAAATCTAGAACAGAAAATTGACCTGTGATGTATAGAGAGCTCAATGTCTACACAGCCACACCCACCTGTCACCCTTCATATTTCCTCGTTGCCAGGAACCAGCAAAACCGCTGGCAATGCTGATTCTTTTTCCATATCCCATTTTTCCCCCTCATGAACTGGTGCTTATCATCACAGCACCTAGTCTAGTAAGTTTTCCATCATTCTAAACATATATTGGAACATAATTTTTGCCTTTCATAGACTACAAGTTAATTCTGTTTAATATTAGAGCGACACACCCGAGAGTCCAGCTGTCCTCTCACATCATTACATGTGATGAAATACATCTTGACCTAAAGCAATACGAGAGTTGGAATAGACTGGCAAAGCATATTTAAAGTTCTGTGAAGCTGAATGGGATACTGCATAGCCTCTGAAAAAAAACAACTCAGGACACTCCCTCAGAAAAAAAAAAAAGGCCAACTAAAAACAAACCACTAAATAAAACAAGCCCAAATGACTCCCAGTGATTAGTTTAAAAAAAAAAAATAATATTTTTTTCTTCCAAATGAACCAGCATGTACTTGTCCTTACTCGTAAGGATAGTCACGTTTTTCAGCATAAGAGCTAAAGTTTTGTTATATTTCAATAAAAATATTAGTACCACTAGAAGAGTAAGCATTCTGACTAAATTCAAGTAAGGAACTAAGTGATTAACTCTTGAGGTTCCTCCAGGTTTTGAAGTAATTAAGACAGCCTTTTGCTTACTTCAAAGGAAGTCAGATCTAACTCTCACAGAGTTCAGGTGGAAGCTTGGCACTAAAATCCCCTAACACACAGTGAAGGGAACAGACCTTTGTGTTTATAGCAAATATACTCCATAGAAACGCCTTTGTGATGGCAAATTATAACATTAAATAAAGTTGGACACACACACACAATGACAAACCCAAAAAACAAACCCACACATTTTCATAGGAACTGAAACTAAACAATGAATTTGGTTCTAGTTGGGTAAATTTCATCTAACAATTTTTTAAAACATCATATGTCAAAACAGTTCACTACCTCATTGTCCAACATTTTACTGCATTAACAAATAGATTTTATTACGGACATGGTGCCTTAGAAGGTAACAGTGCCTTTGCAAGTACTAAATCAGCTTTTACTGTGGAGCTGAGAGAGGATTTGCACCTCACTTACATTTTAAGCTCAAGCTTCAAGTTAGGTCTTTCATCCAACAGCTCAAGACTGTTCTAGTTACCACCCTAGGATATACCTGCGTGTGCTTCCCTGTTTGATGAAAACATGTCATCTAAATGACATAAAATATGTAGAAATTCCCTGGAGAGAGAAGGGGGAAAAAAACCCAAAACCTACACACAAATCCTCCCCCCTCAAAAAAAAAAAAAAGTTTATCTGAAAAAATAACACTGATCACACAAAACCACCATTAACTTCTTATAAAAAAAGAATTACTGTCTACACTAATTCAGAGAACATAGCTCACCAGGAATGCCTTTTCTAAATAACTGAGAGTAAGAGATATTGTTTGCCAAGAAGGAAAACACATTATTTCAAACTTGTCCAGGTCAATGGAACATGGGTTTGGAAAGATGTCAACAGTGTAGGAAGAACAAAATCTTTCTGTTCCCTTTACATATTTCAGTATATTTAACTATGTTAAGCAAAACTTGTAACTCAAAAAAACTTGTCAGGTTTTATAAGAGCCATTTCTGTTTTCTGCTTTTCCAAATTTATTTTTTTAAATGTTTATGTCCCTTTAAGCATTCCATGAATAGTGTTTAAGTGTTTATAAAAATTAGATGTTTTTTCACAGACAAAGGGTCCTAGTCAAAATAACTTTAAAAAATTCTGGAAGATGCACTTGAAGAGGCCTAAGCAACTCAGTGCCAAACCTCCTCCTACTTCAGTGCTGGCTGGACACTCCAGGCTTACAACCATGTGGTACTACTCCATAAGAACTGTCTTGAAGTCCCTTTTAGCATTACTGAGAACTACTCCATCAGTTTGCAAATCAGGCTGCTCTTAAATGAAAAAGTCTTGCAGAGGAAGGTGGGAGGGGACCCATAAAATTACCATGTGCTGAATAATTGTTTTTCTATTAGCTGATTAACTCCTATGACACTTCTGTTAGATTAGATACCACTTAGGTTATTTTATAGATCTGCTGCTAAAAGCAAAACCTTCACAAGCTGATTTATTTGGTAACAACAAGACAGTAAAGCACAAAGCCTAAGAGAACCAGATGCAATTTTGTCTTTAAAACGCTTCAGTTGACTTTATGGATTTTAGAAATTACTACTTCCTTTTATTGCACAGCAACAAGAACTATAAGTGAAGGACAACGGTTTCATAAGAGGCTGAATATGTGCTTTGATACCATTTCTGCAATGTCTTTGCTTTACAAGAGTTTAGGAAAAAAGACAGATCATGATGCAGAGACAGGTATCATGGCAAGTAGCTCTCATTATTCAGTACTGAGAAAGTAAAATATGTGTATATTCAAAGGCCTCTCCACACTTTAGCTCTGTTTAAAGCTTTCATAGAAACTACTTTAGCACGTGCAAACACCCCCTAAAAGGTCTCCTAGCCCATCATTTATGTTGGCTTTATTCAGTAAGACTGCAGAACTGAGTGCACATTTTTTCACTCTGCCTATCAGTGTCATCTTTCCAAGGCTGGTGTATAACTTTCATATACGTAAACCACAGTCAAAGTAAGAGTACAGCTATGGCTTTCCTTTGGTAACACAGATTTTGGCCAATGTAATGTTTACAGAAGCAAGGATTTGAAAAGTTTTATTACTGAGTGTATTTCCAGAAAGAAAGGAAATTTTAAACCATGCCTCATGCTAGAGCAGAACCAAAGCTAAAACACCTAACTACCTCTCTGCTTCCTGACATTTATTATGCTGTCCTTAGAAAACCAGGCCAAAGAACAGATAGAAGTGGTTGGACCCATTCTTTCAACCACGGCTTCACAATTTTTTTCCAGACAATCCATCAACTAAGAAAACTTTCTACAATCAGATGTATGCATAACTAGGAGAACACCAGTCAACAGATCACAAAAAAAGAGATTACAAAATTCAGAGACAAGACTTGGAATTTGCAGATCTGTACAGAAATCCTCACCACTTGCACTGCTGACTGGTAATAACCACGGCCTCCCTGCTCTCCTCATGAAGCACCAGATCATACACTCCCTGTCTTCAGTTCTGACACAAATACAAGGTGTTTGACATGAGGACTTACAAAAGGACAATGTGTTTTTTTTCCTTTTTTCCACAAAACAGCATGTGCAAAGCGTGTCTAAAGGCATTTTTCATGCATGAAGGTCAGATTGTGCTCTAAGGCAAAAAGCCTTCAATATAAAAGCTCACTAAAATATATATTCCTTTTTTCCTAAGAATATTATGAAAAAACATTCTCTCAAAACTTAATATACTGTTCTGACTAAAACCTTGAAAGATTTTTCAATTTCAGACAGCCAGCTATTATGGAAAATATGAGCACACCAGAGCACACCAGAAGAGAGCAATGTTGCAACCACTGAAAACAGTAATAAGAAACAAACAATACAGCTCTTGGTCTGTACTGGAAAACACTCAAGAATAATCCACAGTTTCACATATTATAAAAATAATTCTGTACTTAATATCAATGGGACTAAATTCTCTAACAGAGAATCATAGAACCACAGAATGGCTAGAATTTGAGGGGACTTTAATTCCAACCCACCTGCATGGGCATGGACGCCACCCACTAGACCAGGTTGCTCAAAGACCTGTCCAGCCTGGCCTTGAACACCTCCAGGGACGGGGCTTCCACAACCTCCCTGGGCAACCTGTTCCAGAGTCTCACCACCCTTACACTAAAGAATTTCTTCCTAATGTTCAACCTAAACCTAGCCTCTTCCAGCATAAAACCATTCCCCCTCATCTTATCACTACACACCCTGGTAAAAAGCCCCTCCTCAGCTTTCCTGTAGGCCCCCTTCAGGTACCAGAAGGCCACTATAAGGTCTCCCTAGAGCCTTCTCTTCTCCAGACTGAACAGCCCCAATTGTCTAAGCCTGTCTTTATAGGAAAGGTGCTCCAGCCCTCTGATCATCTTTGTGGCCCTTCTCTGGACTTGCTCCAAGAGTTCTATGTCCCTCCTGTGTGGGGGTTTCCAGAACTGGACATAGAACTCCAGGTGGGGTCTCACGAGTGCGGAGCAGAGAGGCAGAATCACCTTGCTGGACCTGCTGCCACACATCTTTTGATGCAGCCTAGGATGCAGTTAGCTTTCTGGGCTGCAAGTGCACATTGCCAGCTCTTGTTGAGCTTTTCATTAATCAACACCCCCAAGTCCTTCTTCTCAAGGCTGTTCTCAATGTATTCTCCAAACAATCTGTATTTGTGCTTGGGATTGCCCCAATTCAGGTGCAGGACGTTGCACTCAGCCTGTTGAACTTCATGAGGTTGGCATGGACCCACCTCTCAAGCCTGTCAAGGTCCCACTGGAATGTTTTTGAAGTCAATGGCATAACTACAAGGTCAGTGCTCTTCATGCAGCTCTCTGGCCCTGGTTTAGCCTTGGGATATTCTCTCTAAAAAGGTTTGGAAGTTTCAGGTGTACCTATTGTTATCAATCAATAAAGACATAATTCTTTTTTTCTAAATACAACATACAGTATTAATCACCAAAACAACCCAAAATAATTTAGCCCATATATATCCATTCAGGAGATAAAAGGTTTTCCCTAGGAACACCAGTTTTATTGTGTTGTTGAGTAGAGAAGAAAGCCTTAAATATTAGCTTCTGAATTGAATTTAGACACTTTCTGAAATAAAATCTCATCTACCTTACTGAATTTAGTAATCAATACAGATGCTCTTCTTGAAAGCTATTTTTCTTCTGCCCCAGACAGAGATAACAAGAGTCTTGAGTCATCCATTCAATTCCTCATTTTTCACACTTTTAAACTTAAATCTCCTAACAGTTTAGCTCTGACGCCAAGGGGAAATGACAAGTCTGACATATTGTCAAAGAAAAAACATTGCTTTAACTTCAGTGTTTTCTGAGACCAAAGTCTTTCCTTCAGAAGCTTTAATAAAGGTCATAGGTTTCATTTAGAATTAGAAATAATGCTTTAATTCAAATTTTTAATTAAACAATGAGTGTTTCCACTAATAATGCAGGAAAAGATTCCTAGTAGTCTATCCTCAGTGTATGAATTAACATGTTTCTTTTGATGCATCAAAATTAGGTATTTTTTTAGGACCCTGATAATAATCAAGAAAAAAAAAAGAAAGATTAAAAAAATACAGTCTTTGAGGGCAGGGGAAAGCATTTTGCTTTACAAGCACAACAGTAAATGAGTTCCTTATCCAAATTAAAATGTCCATCCACACTGCAGCTTATTTAAGTAGCATTTCTGTAAACAAGAGTGTACAATTTGGAGAAGATTAACTAGTCTGTGATGCTATTAACACATCATACGCATAAGGAGGTCGGTCCTTCATGCACACACAAAGCACACACTCATTCCCAGCTCCAGGGAATCGCCAGCTGCAGCATGGATTCCATCCTGCTGTTATCTGGGAAGGACTGAAGGATTCATACTGGTACAGGGCATTCATAAGGTCTTTAAAGTGACTAAACCACACCTTTCAAAGAACAAGATTGCGTGCCTAAAGGTTTTCTTTCACCCTTAACATCTCATGTCTGCATGGTTACACAGCTCAAACTGAGAACATCACTAGCTAGTTCCCATACACAGGTAGAAGCTGTACCATGCCTAGGGTACTGTAACTACAACAAGAAATTAAAATAATTTTAATTTCTTGCTCTGTTCCTAAGAATAAATATGCTTTGTACCTCTTTAAAAAGCCATCTCGGCAGACAGCTTACATTATTCTTTTAATGCCACTGGCCCCATAGCTCTAAACGTTCATCTGCATCACTACTTTCAAACATCTCTACTGAAATTTAATACTTCTGAGAGAGGGAAAAGCCATGGCCTCTTCCATCAGGAAGTTGTTCATCACTGGATTTTATCCAAAAGGAATGTTAATGATGTTACAGAAAAGCAGTTGACCGTTTTTCATAAATAAAAAAGGCATGTCCTGTTAAGGATACATTTCCTGATTACTGTGGGAAATACACCAAGAGGTGACATATTAACCTTGGTTTGTTTGTGTGAACTCTTATCTTCACATCTGGACAAAACAGCTCCAAAATTATTCTACCTGAGAGTTGAGGGACTGTTCCAGTTTGTTCACCCAAGAAAAAAAATATTTAAACTGATTATTTGAGGGACTGGATAAGGCACATACATTGTACTGGACAAACATACTCCACATGGCAGCACCAAGAGAGCTATTGTGAAGAGCACATCAGCATGTTCTCTCTAGTCCCTCTGCCTTGTCCAGTATCTACAGTTTACCTTCATTTGAAATACCAGAGGATGCATCTCTGCCTTTTCCCTTAAGCATCCTAATAGTTACAGACAATGGCCTCTGCCTCCCTCTCAATAAACTTCCTGAGGACACCCAATGTTTCGTTGGCTTTTTTGACCTCTGCAAACCGATACAATGATTTCAGGAAACGGTGAATGATGGCTCAAAGACCTCTCTTGAATTTTAACTGCCAGCTCCAAGTTTGAGATCATGCAAGACATTCCCTCCATAACACATTACCCATGCACTGAAGCTTATCTACTACCTTTTTGTCCATTCACATGGTTTTATAGTTTCTCTCCATGTGCTTTAAGAGCCAATGAACTCAAGGCAGTCTTGTCATGATGCAGACACATTAAGAAATGTCTGGCAACTGAAAGGTAAAAATGCAAATTTCATGCAGTTGTGTTGAAAAAAGAATGCTAGCACAGGCTCCACAGCTGCTTACACAGTGAGTACCTCCAGGCAGCTTAACTGCTAAGTGCTGACTTTGGCCACACTTCTGCTGCACCACTGAAGTGAGCTTGAGCAGCATTTCATATGCAGCACAACTGAGACCAAGCAGGGTCGAACACAGGTTCCATGATAGATCTCCCCAGAAGCAATACATAAATCGCTACAAACATGACTTATAATGTATTAGATTTCACAGCATTTTACAGCTCCATATCTGCAGCACCTTGCAGGTGGAAAGGTGGAGCCATTCCACTAGCAACAGGAGTCAGCAGAGCTGCTGGCTGCAGGGCTTCTTATTCCCTAGGGGACAATTCCTTGTATCTGCTGTTCTCTTAAGAAAATGATCCTGCTCTCTCGCACCCACCATGATGAAGCACAGAGCAGAGCCACAGAAGACACTCAATATCGAGAGTTTTCAAATAATTTTAAAAGAAAGGTCGTTGGATTCATTTTGGAGATCTCATCATCCCTTTGCAGCACTTTCCTTTTGCTATTCAACTCTGATTCATAGGAAGCTGTTGAGTCATTTGTAATAAAAAATGTACCAAAACACAATCTCCTCCTCTGCCATACTGGAAATGAATTAATTCTGCTCAGCTTCAAAGCAATCAGCAATTTTATGGGTGTTAAATGAAGTTAAGTGCTTATTTAACAATGGAGCTGTTCACACAAATGAAGACAGATTACGCAATAAAAACGTCCAGAGTTATATCCCTAAATAATGTCCAATTACCATTAGGTTTTGCTGTTTGGGATCTATTTTGCAGAATATTGAATACTTTTGTATTATGATACATTTAAATCTTTCATTTTCCAAAATGTTATTGGTACAGTGTCTCCTGTATTTCAGAATTGAATTATTTAGCAACTCATTAAATATATCAGACAAATCTGATTCTAGCACAGCATGTAGTAAGAATGGACTCCAGTCACTGGTATTTATGATGCTTTGCAATTGAAAGCAAACATGCCCTTCTCAATTATATTTAGGAGCTTTTTATTTGTAATTCTGTTTATATAAATAGTACCTTTTTATACAAGTAGCAGCTGTCAGGTTGTATTAGAACTGAATGTGGGTATACATGTGGAAGATGCATATAACATGGTGAGCTTTTCATAAGTATATAAAAACATATATATACACAACACCTAACTGTTCACATGACAGTTTTTTTTCCACAGATTGTCATGAGGTATGAATCTATTAATTTAGGATTTAGTCTGTTAGTATAGCACAAAGCCAGTTTATCCACCTTCTCAAATACACCATAATGTTAATAAGTTACTCTGTGACTTGCTTTGCAAATCTCCTTTGCCTGCAAATCAAAATATGATTAGACACAGCAGTACTTTGGAGATGAGAACAAATGTGTGAAGTGTGAAATAAATGTAGCAGAATACAGATCTTGCGTTCCTAACAGCTGTTTGGCAGCACAATGAGTGTACGTGACATACTGTTCCAGAGGTAATGAGACTCACATCTAGACAAGCACAGAAGATGCGTCATAGTTCCAGGGAGCCCCAGGACAGACATCCTGGTGCACAAGATGCATCGCTTTGGGTTGCAGGAAAACAGGGAGTAGGCATTCCTACAAGCAACAGCGACTTCCCTGCCCATGTGGGAAAGCAGTGTTGATTTGTTGCATCACTTCCAGAGTGGCATGGTTAACATTTAGAGCTGATGTAATAATATACCATCCCTTGCTGCTGTTAGGCATTCAGTGTAGGTCTAAGGCCCTGCTCTGGCCTCCTTTAGGACAGCTGTATATTCAATTATACTTTGGTGAGTAATAAAATAACCCCTTTTTTTCTTTTATCAGCTAGAAGCTGCTACGACTGCTGACAAGGGAATAGGGCAATGCAGCAAAGGTACGGTGACTCAGAGAAGAGCAAGACCACAGACAGCTTCTAGTGGAATATGGGAACAAGACAACCATTTAAAACATACTGCCAGAAAGCCCAAAACACACCTCGAACACAGAGAGGGAGAAAGTACCAAGACAGAATTTTCATGGTCTCTGTTATCCCTTCTCTCTGGTGAGCTCTTTATGAAAACAACCCAAGCCACAAAAAATGTACAAATAGCATAAAGGCCTATTCAGCCACAACAGTAACCAAGCTCACTTGGAAGGAAACATGCTCTTCTTCAGTCAGACCTTCCATGCACTCCTTTATTCTGGGAACCAGCTTCTCAGGCAACAAGACAGACACAGCTGTTCATCACACAAGGACATACCCTGTTACACCACAGGGGTTGTGGTGCTTATCTCAGGTGTGAGCTTTCAAACAGACCTTGTCAATGTGCAGCAGCACTGGGACTGCTCAGTGAAGGGGCAGCATCTCTTCTCCAAGGACTCCTTACCACAGGTACCACTGAGTCCCTTGTCTTGTGATGAGGGACTATTCATCTGGTCTGACTTGAGAGATGAAGGTGCCAGAGATGGAAAGCAGGATGCAAGGGTCACTAAAGTGCATCTGATTCATATCACCTAACAAAATCAGTGGGGATCTACATGACCCCTCAAGTAGAGAGCAGTTGATTATAGCTCTGTATCATTACCCATTTTTTAATTGAAAATACTACATAACTTGAAGGAAAGCACCAATAATAACTGCTTGGGTTAGCTGTACTGTGTAGCTTAAGGAAGGGTATCTGTCAGCTCACTAGGTATTACTTTCTGTTCTGAGCACAAGAAACAAAAAATAAATCCAGACTGATGCACATTTATCTCAGATAAACTACCTGGAAGTTTCTGAAGGGCCAAGACTACCAAAAGATTGTTATTAGCCATGCAGAAATGCTGAATGGCCTGCAAAATCAGTATTTGGTTACACACAGACCAGTCCCATAGGCCTCACTCATATCAACCATCAATTCAAACCCAGCATTATTCTAACAGTAGAGATGTAATGCACTCTTCCAAAGTAACAGAACCTGAGTTAAGTACATAATGCAGAAAAGCCAGTAATTGTTTGTCTTGTTAGGCAATGCTAAATGGAAGACAAAAGTAATTCTTATTTTCCTTACATTTGTGCTCAGTTCTCTTTCTACTATCCAAGAATGGTTTTCAGGACACAACGTGGTAGTTGTTGATACCTTGTTGGTGTTTTGATCTGATAAAAAGTAAATTTGGGATACCACAAGTCTAGATAGCATTCAGTCCTTTCTCACTTCTCATAAAAATCAGAACAGTTTATAAGAATCATGTGAAATCTTGGACATTGGATTTTTTAGCTAGGAATCTTCTGCTTTATTCTTCACTAGCAATTTTTCCAACAGCAGGGAAACATAATCTGCCAGTCAGCCATTGTATTTCAGAGCTACTAAATGGATTCTTAGGAAAGGAAGAGTTATTAGTGACAACAGAAGATGCAATTTCTTTCCAGTACATGCTCTTGAGGGCGTGCATGGGAAGAAGGACAGGGTCAGAGAATGCTGAAAGGCTAATTGTTTTATGAGGTTTTTCAAAACTTCCTTTTTTAAAGCAGATATAATCTTATAAACAATTTGCCCAGGATACAACCCGATTCATTTTGGAGACAAGAGCAATATTTCAACCATTTATAAACCTAATATCTACTAAAATTAGTATTTATCAACACTACTTACACATGCATTAAGTGTCACATTCAGACCACTTATACTTCAGGGCAACTGTTGCTCAGTCAATGCAGCAAAACATGCACAGGCTAACAACCGAAGGATTATTTAGCAGACAGAACATGGCAGGATCAGGGAGGCAGGCACTTGTTATTGTGATAGAAACTCACACAACACACTGTGATTCTCTCTGATCTCTTCAGATCAGGATCTTTTCCATATAGAGCAGTTAAAACCAGCACTAGCACACAGCGCTAGTCTGCAGATATAACAATATTTCACCATGCAAACAGAAATATTAGGAAGAAGATGGAAAAACAACCCCAAAGTAGAATAGCACCATAGAAGGGAGAATGGAATTCTCTGAAATGTATATTTCTATGATTCCTGGATGTAAGAAAACCTAATTTCCCAAGTAAAACCAATGAAAGGGACAAAGGCGAAGTGACACCTGAAATGGAACAAGAGGTCTAAGTCCACCTGTGGCACACAGGTCTGTCAGAAGCCAAGCCTGAACATTTTTCTGCTAAGCTGAACAGCAAGTTGAACTCCAAGGCACTTAAGCCTGCCCAGGCCATTTAGCTGAGGCAAAACCAGGACTCACAGTGGGTAAGTTTTGCTTTGTTTCTTTATTTTTAAACCAGATAAAAGTCCACTAGCAGGTGGGTGTCCAAGATAAGACCTATATTAGTGAAAAAAGCTAGGACAGATAGATAATTAACCAAAGGAGTCACTCCACATAAACTGCAGCTGGAGAGAAGAAGGGAATCCAGACAGAGGGAAGGAGCTTAAACAAAGCACTGAAAGTAACTGCAATGAGGGAAAACTCAGGTGACCCGGAGTGAAGGCTTCACAGTTGATAGTGCAACACATAGCTGTTTGCAAACACATTGTACTGAGCCCTATATTTTAAGAATGTTTGTCTTTAATTTGCAGCAACATTTTTATAAAAACAAAATAAAACCCCAAACATCAGATTAGAATGATTCATCACAGCAGGTACAAAAAGGACAGAATTAAACAAATATATATGTATCCAAAGTTAACACCAATGCCTAGTAGACCAACATATGAACACAAATTAACTTTCATAAATTGACAAGATGTTCTCTGTGCAAGGGACTGCAGAACAACCTAATATTGTGCAATTCCATATGGAATTGTTTTTAAGAACATTGTGAAAGGTGCATATTCCAAAAAATTGTTCCATAAATGAGAAGTACTTTTGCCTACCACTGATTCCATCATTCCATCAGAACTCAGGATCAGCAGATTTAGCAACAGTCTGTGACCTGACAACTTCCACAGAATTGATTTTATTTGATTCAGTTCTTACCACACTCTGCACAGGAGAGAGAATTCACTGTAAAGAATCACTCTCAGTCAGTCACAGAGATTTAATATTTATTTTCTGACTCTGAAGAACAGAACACAGAAAAGATGTTTCTGCATTTCTAATCTGTAGTGAAGCTCTCAGTTCTCAGTACTCCTCCCTTTGATTTTGCTAGTATTTCTCAGTGGAACCAGTTCCACTGAATCTCTTATTTGGCCCTTGAGTCTTGCTGGTGCTGCCACTGACCACCTTGGTGAGCCTGTCTGGTACTGTGGCTACGACCGTTACATATATTAATTAACATAGGAAAAGAATAATACAACATATGTTTTGACAAAACAGTTGCGAATAAGTGGAATCTGCTACTTATTACGCAATATACACCATAATTAATACCAGATGTGTGTGTTTTCTTTACCCATTTTAATTAGTAAACGGAGAAATATGAAGGAGGTCAGAAACAAGAAAGACACTGATGAGTTTTCTTATCAATTACTGTGAAATAAACAGATGTGCACTTTGCCACAGTTGAGAATTTTTTCACATACAAAACAAGACATGGCAAGACTGCATTCCCACCTGCCTCAAATCTATTACTTCAAAGCATTAAGTAAAACAGAGGAGTATTTTGTTGGTTTTGAGCTAGGACATGAAGTTTTCATTGTCCAAAGCACCAACAAATGATCACAAGGCAACCTGGGATAAGATTTTCTTTAAACAACCCACATTCACTCTGCTTCAGGTTTTACCAAAAGAACAAATTAGTTATTGGTTTTGTGCTTTCACCACTCTGGTAAATAGAAAGCCATCCTTGTCTCTCCCTTGCCTGCATGAGACCACATCTTGCTCACTTCAGTTATAACAAAAAGTGACAAGATGTTATGCTTCATTTTGTTCACAGGACATTTACGTAGGTGCTTTGGAAGGGGAGGCCATATGGGCATCTGCACTTCTGTTTTCAGTTTTTAGTCCTCACTGATGAGCAACATCTGATAAAATGCTGCTCACTCAAACTCAAATGTGTGCCAGCAACTGAGGAAGAACTTGAGGGTGTACACAAGCCACATTTCTTAGTGTCATTGAAGGGGGTTTTTTGCATTATCTAATCAGAATCTTTAATTTTAGGAGGAACAGTCAAAGTCAGTAACTTCAGTCCCCTGTTGTTCATCTACAATCATTATTAGTCCATCATCTATTTAAATGAATAGTCTGCATTTGATTCATTTAAAAAAAGATTCATTTTACATGGACTTAGAATTTTGCTGGCCAAAGTAAAGGAAACCAGGGATTTCTAACAACATTGCATTCTTTAAGAATGCTTGGAAAGAAAATGAAAAGGACAAGTGAAAAAAAAAAAAAAAAGCTAAAAATATCTGTGATCCCATATACATATTCAGCTATCCAGATCCTACTCAGTTCAAGTTTTACAATGTACAAAGGTATGAGAGAAAGTACATATTCTGAGAAGAGATCCTAAATTCTCTAGCCATTTTCAGATAAAAACTAATTAAGGATGACATCTCATCTTCACAGATAAGCCAAATTAAAGTATAAAAAAAAAAAATCACAATACCAATTTTCTTTCTAACAGAAAAACATGCAAACAATATTCAGTTGTCTGGCAGAAAATGGATTTAAGAAGTATGTGTATGTGCCCATCATAGTCTCCTTCAAACCCATTCTTATAAATGGCTACAACATTATCTTTAATTTTATTTCTGCCTCCCTAGTTTCCCCACTCTCCCTGTCAGTGTTAGAGACTGTTTTTTCTCTTACCAGCACTGAGGTAAGTGTGAGCTCCCCAAGGCAGGGCTAAAGGCAGGGGGGACCACTTCGCCTTCCTAATGAAGGACAGGAGCCCTTTTTCTGCAGTTTTAAAAGTCTTGACACAACAGGTTCCCACTGGGAGATTGCTGGCTGGATATTACAAGGACTGTGAAGCAGACTTAAAGACAAATACATAGCAATTAATCAAAACCAACGTTTCTGACAGCTGCTTTAATTTCACTATTCTCAGCACATCAGGAGGTACTACCTGATCTAGCTCCATCTGCAACAACCAGACAGTCCTGGTTCCAAGGTGCTCAGTATTGGAACTGTACTCAGCTATATTTATAACCTCCCAGTTTCTTAATGAGGCAAAAGATAAATTAAAAAATAAATAATTACCACAGTAGGAAAAAGAAACCTACCTGAGTTGTATCACCTCTTCCCATTTCAGCCTCCACCTCCAGTGTTGGGCCCTTTTCACAGGAGGAGCAGATAGAAGCTAACAGCACTCAAAGTCTCAGTTCAACCCAGGTAGGCTGCATTACCTAAAAATTCTTGAATATTGGAACCAGCTTTGAATCACCTGCTATCCCTGTCAATTACAATCACTGAGTGCCTTAAAGCCCCTTTTAAGTTGATAATGCCTTTCCAAGATCAACTTTGAGACCTGAGAGCAGAAGTTAACCAAAAGTAACACACTAACCCCGACTGGGGGAAAGAAGATAGTTATGCAGTTGAAAACACAAATATGCTACCCAACTTGATGAGAAAGGATCCAGTTCTATATTTCTCTATACTTTTGAGAACTCTGACATTTCTTTTTAGCTGGGAACATCCATATTAACACTGAATACCACTGTATGCTCTACTCTCTGAAAGGCGGATATGGCTTCTAAACACATGAAAAGACTAATTAGAATCACAAAATATACCTAAGCATCAGTTTTCACCCTTGTGGGCTCTACAATAAGACAGCTGGCGGAAGCAAGTTGTCTTAAGCTGCAGGCATAAAAATTAATTCTTTTACACCAAAGTATGCCTCAAAAGGGACCACTGTAATTAGGATAATAAACATTAGTGCATGTCGTGAATTTTGTGTGGGTGGTTTTTTTTAGTTTATAAATCCCTTTTGTATGCAATTGTTTTGTTATTGTTATTTGAAATAAAAACACAAACCAGGCATTTAAAATCTTATTAAAATATACACAGTTAAACATGGACTGAAGTGTATATAATCCTCCCACAATTTCAGACTTTGTGGACAATACCTATCATTCTAAGTCTTTAAGTATATTAATTGCATGGATTTTAAGTACCATTAATAGAATCATAGAGTATTCAGGTTGGAAAAGATGCTTGGGATCACCAAGTCCAACCACCATCCCTGCTCTACAAAGTTCTCTTCTAAACCATATCCACCAACACCACATCCAAATGACCCTTAAACACATCCAGGGATCGTGACTCAACCACCTCCCTGGGCAGCCTATTCCAGTGTCTAACCACGCTTTCTGTGAAAAATTTTTCCTAGTGTCCAGTCTAAACTTCCCCTGTTGCAGCTTGAAGCCATTCCCTCTTGTTCTATCACTAATTACCTGTGAGAAGAGACCAGCACCAACCTCTCTACAATGTCCTTTCAGGTAGTTGCAGAGACTGATGAGGTCTCCCCTCAGCCTCCTCTTCCTCAGACTAAACATTCCCAGCTCCCTCAAACGTTCTTCATAAGATTTATTCTCTAGGCCCTTCACCAGCTTTGTTGCCCTCCTCTGTACTTGCTCCAGCACCTCGATATCTCTCTTGAGCTGAGGTGCCCAAAACTGGATGCAAGACTCCAGGTGTGGCCTCACCAGTGCTGAGTACAGGGGGACAATCACCTCTCTACTTCTGCTGGTCACATTGACATTAATTCAATATTTTTGTTCCATTAAGCTTCCAGCTAGGATTAGGACCTTTTGAAAACAAAATTTCATTTGCAGAGAAGATAATCATAACATTTGAATCTATCTCAATGTATTAAAAATGAAAGGAAAAAACCAGCTAATATTGTTTTTAAACACTGGAGACCTGGCCCAAAGCTTGCAGAAATTAAAACCTATCTCTCTGTTGATGGCAGACTGTAGACCAGGCCACAAGTGAACTGGGGCCCCAGTTGCAATATATTTCACTAGATACTGCACATTCGCTGCTGCCAGTGAGGTGTAAGTTAATGCACCTTTTCATATTCTCACCACTTCATCTGAGGCCCCTCAGAGAGGCAACAGATGCCAAGATGGAAACAGAAGATGCACTGATTGCTTCTTTTAGGATCAGCATTAAAGTGTGTAATGTATAATATTTAACTTCCACTCTCAACAAACATCTTCTGCTCCTGCGCCTTTCGATCAGGCACTAGCACACTGCTCAACAATAGAAAAGGATTTTGCCCTAGGCCAACAGAACATTTATAATAATTTTACTTTGTAGGAACAGCACAGATTAATCTCACTCCTGGTAGCTGTTTGCTTTTGAAAGTGCTACAAGGCAACATTAGGTCGCTGGTGCCAGATACCACGTTTATAATTACATCTCAGAGTCAATTTATAAAACAATTTGTTAACATACAAAAATTGTTGCTGGTAAGAGGAAAATTTTTGAAGTGCAGCCCTGCATATAGTCACTTGCTCTGAAGATCAGGCTTGTTAACTCCAGGCTCCAAGCAGTTTTTTTCCAATTAATTACTGCTTTCATCCTTAACTTTCTCCAAAATTTTGGTTGTCACAATGTGCAATTTCCTCCCTTAGATTATTTCACAGCATTACAATTAGCTTTTAAACAGCTATCATTTTCCGCTTAGAACTTGTTTTAGAAGTGAGCAAAACATTTTTTTCTACTTTCAGATCTGCTGTAAAGCTTAGTTATCATCTGTAAAGGACTCCCAGTAACTTAGATTTAAAGTTTGAGCAGGAAAAGAGTTGTTATAACTGTCCGTTAATCTCTTCTAGGAAGAATGAGGGAAAGGGTCTTCTACACATTCCTTTCCACTATTCCCTTTTAAAAGAAGTACTATACATTATATGGCATAAAATTTGACCAAAAGAATGGCAGGTTTTATACTAAGAACTATAACGTGTATTTCCACTGAAACATGCCCTTTAGAGAAGGGACACACATGCTGCAAGTGCTGCCTGAAAGAAGAATGGAAAATTCCACTCAGAATTTAATCTGCTGCTTACCATAGCTGAAATGCTGGCTGATCACACAGATCACACTAACTAATCACACTATTACCATCTCTTTCCACATTTGTTTACATAATTCCTCTCTGTGAGCTGTTGCTGAATACATCTTAGTTGTTTATATATATTACAGATACACCCTTCAGGACATAAGGATTTATGTGATCCAAAGCCAAAGGAAGCATTTTTGTTGATGTCAGTGGGGCTTTGGGTAAGACCTCTGAGCCCCAGACAAGGAATATGCACTTTGCTGTCTTGAGCCAGCAGCTGCCAAGTCCTCATCTATAAAATTCAAAAGGAAAAACTCACAAATTTGAAGTTTCATAATCACGTATTCTAGGGATGCACAACCAACTTCAACAAGTTGATGTGCAGCAGAACTAGAGCTTTTAAACTAACTGACAGAAGTTCTACATTTTTTTCCTGTCAAAAAAAGACAACAGTTTAAAGACCCTCAAAAGATAAATTTAATTCCATGTGTATGTGAGGGGAGACAGGCAGGGGAAGCAAACTAAGCATTGGTGGTTATGTAACACTCATTGTGAGAAAATACAAGGAAGACCAACTTAACTACGTACATTTTAGTCATCAAAACAGAAGTGTTTAGCTTTGTCCAGAATGAAAGGAGGGGACTGGTTTCAGTAGTGTCTGGCTTATGGCAAGCCTCACATCATAAATGCTTTGGATAAATATCTGCTGACCAAACCTTGACTTGTTCAGGACTTCCTAGTAATTGTTATAGAGCAGACTTGCTTAGAAACAAAGTTTTATGTATTAACTTTGCTCTACTATAGAAGCTGTTTGTAGCTTACGTAAGGAATCCAGGCATGCCAAAGAATAGCTGTATTGTAATTATTGTAATATTGTAATATTGTAAATATTGTAAATATTGTAATCCATGCTCTCATTCCTACCCAAATGTGGATGATTGCCGTTAGCAGGAAGACAAAGCAGGATCTATCAAAATTGTTAATAAATTTTAGGAAGCAGAATAGGGCAGCAGTTGAAGGAATAATGACATTACTACAGCAGCAATTCTTCTATTCCATTCCAAACAAGTGGTGACTAACCTCAACACACAGAGAATACTTTATACAGCTCTTAAATTCAAAGAGAGAGTACAAACATGCAAACACTGGCCAGAGCCTCTTTTCTAAACTATAAATACAAACCAGAGGTAGTACTGCTGAAGGAAACAAAGATGCTACTCCATAAAGCATTTTACAACACAAATCATCAGTACAGCAACCCCCTCCCAGGCATTTACAAAAGAATGAAATGTCTCTGTGTAAAAGAACATACAATTCAGCTGCTTTTGATGGCAGGGTCTGGACTTGACAGCAAGTTGTACTTCTGAAATTCCTACATTCCAAGACCTCAGTCACTTGGATACCACTACACAGGTAGAGTGCAAGCTGCCTAAAAATCTGAGAGAAAATGCATTTTCCTACCACCTACTCTGTATTTTCAGGATCCCTGACAAGTTAACCAGTCCTTATCCCCACTTTTTTTCAAAGGCACATCTGTTTGCTCCCTCTTCTAGAAAACGGGCTTTTGCCACTCCTTCTTGGGCTACCTTTTGGAAACACAATTGCAATGTATGTACTTAATCACTATCTAAATTTTTAGTTTCCAGGCACATAATGTTTCTATTGCAATTACTTGCAAAAACCATCATGGTAGTGACCACAACACAATTCATTTCTGCTGCTCCAATCTGAATCACCACACCGATTTTTTTCCAAGTGCTTGTGCACCATCTGAACTCTTTTCTTGTACAAATTATATTTAAGGAAGAAGTTTCTGCAGGTCAGCTCCAAGTCTTAAAGACTGTATGACTTGCTGAGGGGGAGGTTTTCCACACACACTATGAGCAGTCTCAAACCTTTTTGAAGTTTGGATACATGTTTACATTTCATCCAACCATGTACATTTTTTAAACTCTTATTTATATGGTTTTTTATTCCCCTGCTCTAGAACCAGCATTTCATACACTTCTCTCTTATAAAGCACATTTATTTTCAGCTACTTGATCCTTAAGTCATTGCTTCTCTCTATCACACAATTCTTGCAGCTGTAGCTCCTAATCATCCAGCTGGAGTTCATTTAAGCCCCTCCTGAGTTGGAGAATTTAACCTCAAAGAAGTCCCTGCATTTTTTTGCAGCTGAGAACAGTTACTTCTTTAATGAATCCTAGCTATGATCAACTTCTTCCTCTTGTTTTCACTATTGGAGTAGGCCCTCACTTGTTCCTCTCTTGTTTTCCTTTCTAATTTTTCTAAAGCAACCAACATGGATGCATTTTGGCAAGCTTATCACAACTTAGTCCCCTCTCCCCATCTTTCTACAGCTACATCAGCTGCTTCCCTGGAGCTGTACCATTTTCATGCCTTCTTCCACAAAATAACATGAACCAATTTGCTTTGCTACATTTTGAGCATCCAGAGCACACTGCTTGATCACTTTCAAAAGAAAGCCATCTCACCACAGCATGGCTACCTCATGTACACTCTAGTCCCTGTTAAGTAATGACAGAATTTGAGCATTCAGCTCCCCTAAACAGGAGTTTCTGTAGTCGGATTCACACATCAGAGAAGTCCTACCCCTGACTCTTACAAACTGGTAGCTGTTGTTACCTACTTACGCAGTCATGTGATTTGAAGAGTGAGCCTGCACTCTTCAGGTGCAGAGTGTTCACTCCCTCTTGATATCATCTGCCAAAACCCTTCTGTAATGTTTTAGTCCCACAGTTGCCATCTCCATGTCCTCATATCATATGTAAGCAGAACCGGTTTATTCCTCTGGATTTGTAAACCCTTTTTCAGCTTCAAACAAAAGCTGACACAGGAACTGCCTTTTGGATGTGATAATTGAGCTGAGTTCTTTTGTTCACACTTTTCCCACTGGGTTAACGTGTAGCTCTAGCATGATATCTCTTTAATCCAAATAGCAGCAAACTGGTAAACTGAGGCACTTTGAAAAAATTATTACTACAGAAACCTCCCACATTCTTCACAAAGCAGCATGTAAAATGGACAAAAGCAATCAAAAAAATCCAGTCAGTAACTCCAGGCACCCCAGAGACAATACAGAATAGCAAGAAATACATCAGGTAGCAGTTCACACTTTTTCCAGAGTGTCATGCCATAAGAAATAGGAACATAAATACTCTACGTTCATATAACCTTTGCCTTTAAAGACACATGAATTAGACATTGATAGACCTTGTGTGTCTGAACAGGCAGATACCATTTCCAGAAATGCTTTTTTTTTCTGATGAGTTGTTCTTCCATTTGTATTATAATCTTGACCAATTTCATCACTTTCTAAAACAAAATAACATTTTAAATAAAATCCTGTTGCTCTTTGTCTCTGCCAATTTTCTTCTACTAAATCCAGTTTTGCCTGCAGCAGCACTTCAATTCTGACTTACAACTTTCAGTAGTAAGGCCAATTAAATCTTATTATATCACTGTCACTTAATCTAAACAGAATTAAGAGCTTCCCAGCTTCCCTCAAAGTAGATCAGTTTCTTTCAAGCCATATTTTAGGTGATACAAGAATGCAAAAAGAAAACCAGCACACGCACAAAACAAACAAACCACAAAACAACTCATAAACCAAAAAATAACAATAAAAAGAAACAAAATGAAAAACAACAAACAACAAGTTACAGATCAAAAATATTCCATGTTTAAATGCATTTGCAAGCACTGGGCTATTTTAACAAAAGTCTCCCAAGAAAGGCTCAAAATGAATCTTGGAGATACCGGGTATAGAACATTGTAAGCATTGGTGAGTTTTCAGCAGAGCAAAATAGAAAAATGGCCAAGGAGAGAACAAAAAATAATCATTTCTAATTTGCCTGTTCTGCCTCCATGAGTAAAAAGGTGTCCTAAACTCTTAATATGAGTTCCTATTATGAAGATCCTACTGCACTTAACTGAATTCTTGTTTTTACTGTGAGCATCCCCACTACCAAGCTATAGACATCTATGACTAAAAACAAAGAGAAATATGAAAAACAGGACTTTAGTCCCCTTATTTTGCTTACCTTGCCTCTATGATCAGTCTATAGCAGATGGAGCACATCTCCAAGAGGGCACCTTGCTTCTCAGCTGAAACAAGTGAAGCCAGTTTCTTTTAATTTACGCTAATTTAAAATGCCTGGGGGCAATCCAAAGCCACCTGACTCTGGCATTTAGATACCAGTTCTCAACCTGATCAGCTCTACATTAGTTTTTGGGATTGATCTGCTCTTTTTTCTCAGCAATAATACCAAAGGAAATTATGAACGCTTCAAAAACTTGTATTAGAGTCACAAATCTTAATGCTGCTTTAAGATACTGGGGTATTATCAGAATAAAATAAAAGAAAGCCAATAGGATTTTAAAATTAGGAATGTATGGAATTACGCAAAATATCTGCTTGTGAATTGATGTTCCTCCTTCTTCATTTCCTGATTACTGCAAGCTTTTCTACAATGCTAATACTCTTTTGAAATAGCTCTTAAAACCAAACAAACCCTATGCTTTTATTTTCTTCAGAGCACACAAGTAGGAAAGGTCCCAAAACAATGGGTGGAGGCAGCCAAATCCTGTAAGACCTCCCTAAGTGAAGAAAGGGTTGGTGGTACTGCAGCAGCAAAATCATAAGGAAGAAAAACAGACAAACATAGTTAAGAGAAGGGGAGAGGAAAAGGCAACAAAAGATCTAGGACATGATCGCTGGGGGATTATTCTTTACAAAAAAGCAAAGTAGTATGCTGGCTACTGAAGGCCTCTTGTTAAGATGCGTGTGGACAAGAGTTTGAGGAACACACAGCCAGTTCCTGCTTTGTCCCAGGGCAGCCTGCTCAAGAGCAACATTATGCTAATGTCCAGAAACTGATCAATATGAGACTCCACCTTTTAAGTAACCTACCACCAGAACTGACCATTCCTGTTTCATCCTTGCTTCCAGCACAGCATAAAGAACTGGAAGTTCTTTTCCCACCTATGAACATTTCTCCTGGGATGCCACTGGTAGCCTCTTATAGAGAAACACCCTAGATTGCAACACAACCGACACAGTTTGGCCCAAGATTTTAATTGTTTGAAACCCATTATACACATACTATTCAGTGAGGCAACAAACGTTCCTCCCCCTGTCTCTGCGAATTTCTTCAATTCTGAATTCTCAGAAGTGTCAAAGCTCACAGGAAAAATGAGACCTGCCAGATGTGTCAGATGGCTCTTCTCCTGCCAGCTCACTTCTCCCAGTACAATTCTGGAGAGTTCACTACAGCTGTAACTGCTAGGTAAGTAAAAGCCAGTCTTCCTAGTACCAGGTTCTTCCACTTTGCTTCAGATTAGAAACAGTTTTTATCCTAAACAGACCTACAGAAATGAACAGGAAAAGTAGAAAACAATATACAGCTCTGTGAGAAAAAGAATAGCATGTTTTTGCTTTACAAAAAATCAAAACAAAGTATACTCTGCTGATTTCATGTTGCTCAGATACAGGGCAAATTACCAAGAATGTTGCTGATTATGTGAATTGATAAACAGTTATTATATCACATAGCTACACTTTCCTGTATGGATTCTCTTTTCTTGGCCTAATGTAATAAAACCAGAACAGACATTGCTTCCAGTCAACTTGCCCTAATGCTGAAGTAAATCTTTTGTGGTTATAACCCTGTGCTCAAATACTGCAAGAGAAGGAATAGTTCTTGAAATAGATGCAGAATCTTGATGCCTATAAATAATGCATTGAAGTATGGACAGACGTGTACATGGCACTTTCAAACATCGAATTATAGGATACTATCAATTCTCTAAGATTTGCATGTGCTCATGTTTTAAAGTTACATGACACAACAGGGAGGTAATGATGATATTTTACATCAGTTTTTCGAAGCACTCTACAGTCCTTCAGTGGTACAACACTGTTCCTGCCGGGCTGTGTCAGCTCTTCCTTCAGAAAAAAGGTATCCAAATCCTTGCAAATTGGTCAGAAAACATGCTCTAGGCTGAATGTAAACTGGGAATGGCAGAAAAACATTCTGTGTCCTAGCCTCTTCCAAAATTTGACCAGAATGATTAAATGTGTTCATAAATACAGCCTGACTGCTTACCAATAAGAAGTCCGTGTATTTCATCCAGTACATTTCTAAAAGGATTTATGTCTTTGTACCAGTATTTTGATTTTAGCAAAATTTCAACATACTACTCTCACCCATTAGATTATTGTAACATCTAATGCTTGCTGACTTCATTAAACAGAGTGATCCTGACCCTTTATGTATATTTCCGAGGAGAAAATTAAAAACATAAGTCATTATGACCAGAATTGTCCTCCTAAGCCTGCTCCAAGGTCTTACTATAAAAGGCAACCACATCAAAAACACAGACGTGTACTTGGGACAAAAAAAAAAAGTTAATTATAATTATAACACACAGCATGCTTTTTTGCATATGCTTATGAAGGTGTACAGAGAATATAGATAAGTATACATCAATGTTTACATGTGGTACATGTTTATCTTTCTGTACTTGTACATTAAGAGAGGTTTTAAGAACCTGTCATTCACCTTCTTTAATTCTTATTTTGTAAATGCTGTTACACTTTCGTGTGAAAAAAACTTAATAATATAAACGTATTAAATAAAAACACTTCAAAGAAAAAAGTCTGATAACCATGCTATGATCTTCTGGTGTTTTGTTGTTCTCATATTTGTATTTAAAGAGTTCACTGTTAATAAGCTAAGCCAGCCCACTGCTATAAACCAAACATCGCAGTAAACAAGCTAAAGTCATCTAAATTATAAACAAACTAATGTGTTCTTACCGTTCATCAAGGTTGCCTAGGAACTAGGGTTTTTTGGTTATGGTTTTGGGATTTTTTTAAATACACCATGTCTGCATAAACAATTCAGCCCCCGAAACGTGCAGTGAAAACAGATAACATCTAAAAGCTATGGAACAGGAGTATCAACTGCACACCCTGGCTTAGCCAAGCCACCTGACAGCACTGAGAGATAACGACTCACAAACACAGATGACACTGTGCTCTAGCCAAGATTTAAACAAAACAAGCAGCCACCTCAATTAGACTTTTAAATCATAAGTAATCAAAGAGAGGGATGTTCCCTTTCTTCAGACCATTAAGAACCAAAATCAGCATAAATAACTAGGTCTTCTAAGACATTCATTGACTGTGAAATAAAATGGCTGCAAGAGGGTAGTAAACCCCACTAATTAACCCTGTTCCCCCCATCCTCTGCCCCAGCATGGCTCCCTGTGTTTTTTTATGCAATTCCACAGTCTTTTTCTAGGACCTCTACCCTCTGTGACATATAGTGGAGGGTCGAAGAGAAAAATGACAGCAGAAGTGTCTTTTCCCCTAGTCATAGCCCTACAGCAAAATACTCTTGCAGGTCAGAGAGGGTAGCTTCTGCCTCATAGGCAAGAACAGGAGGTGGAAGCTCCTGCCAGAGCCTGTTCACCCAGGTGCTCTTCCAACTCCACAACAGAGGGACTTCAAAATTCATGTTGGATGTGTAACTCTGTGGATATCTGTGGTGGATTTTATCCTCTGAAATTTGGACCAAAAGCAAAGTTATGGTGCCAGTGCAAACACTTTAAACCTGTGGAGTGTTTGAAAACTGCAAGCTGATCTAGATTCAGTTTTTGGAAAAATAAATACGTAAACATGAATACAATTTATTGAGATGTTGCCTTTAGTATCGTAAAAGGTGATACAGCAAGGATACTTGTTAAGCTATTCAGAGGAGTTAGGAAAGTATAAAGGAACTTCAGAAAATATGTTATTGATTCAAGGTGATTATTCAAAGTTTTTATTTTCATGCTACAGTCACATACTATTTGAACAAACCAAAGTTTTCACATGCACTGAGACACTATAAGATAAACTGTCACTAGTGATCTTCATATAGTGATAGAATCCTTCTGATCAGGTAAGTTGCTTCTACGAAGCAATGATGTGTTTTTAACGGTAAAAACATCCCTTGGTTTCCGTACTTTCCCAAACAGCATACTGTTGTGTATTGCGTTTACCACAACGTGTATAAGATTCTGTACCATCTATTTTCAAATCAATCCAATAATTTTAGGCCAATATTTTCTAGATCTTTCCCTTCACAAGACAGGCCAACTATTTGCACTAGTTCAGGACCAACACACATTTTGAAAAGTCAAAAATTCCTGCAAAATTTTAACTTTCTAGCCATTTACACATGTACACACTGGGTATCAATTGCCTCCATTTTTGCTCTGCCAGATCATTATACTTAGTCCATAAAGGTGGAAGTAGTGACAAGGGGCAATGAAGTGTCAAGATCTTTGGTTCTGTAGCTCATACACACCTTCTCAGTAGCATACTGAGTACTTTGATTAGATTTTTACCAAAGTGACAGATTTGCAAGGAAGGGTTACTTCTACAGTAAATCAGGTACCACTCCATACTCTGAAACTTGCACCTATTTTTAAAATTATCAAGCTGATGAATATTGGAATCTAGCTGCTTTTTATTTCACTTTATAAAATGTTTGCTCTTATTTATAGTAATTTAATTATAAAATGCTCATTCTCAAACCACAGTGGATTGCAGATAGCCCTGCTCTGGGGATGAGATAGTAGGGGCTTTAAATTTTCACTCTGCCAGAAGCTTCCTGAGGACCTCCATCAAGTTACTGAGTGATTAAGTGGCAAAATCCCCCTGTGAGATTATGATAATAGCACTTCTTCCCTGTCTATTTTCATCCCATGGGAATTGGACAGGGTTAGTTTGATGACCAACACATGTCAGGAATAAACGGGTGTTCAGCCACAAGTGCAATAATTCTTATACTCATTCTTATCTGATGATGAGGGGAAAACATTATGGGTTTGTGTAGAGAAGCAAAAAAAGCTGCCTAATACCTCTGTGCTAAAAATATATTTTAATCTCCTGTTGGTTACATTTATTTTTCAGAAACAGCAAAAATGTCTTCTAACTAGAAAACAGTGTTTTCTTACATCAATCTGCACAGAGAGGAAAACGCATCTTTTTGGACTTCTTCTCAAAGAGCATGGTAAATAATGTTAAGAGGGTCTTACAGCTGTAATTCTTTCTAAAATTACAGAATTCCAGAAGTAAAAACTGACTTCTAAGCCTTTCCACAGTTACACTGGAGAAGAGTGTTTTTCACACAGTGATGATCACTCGTGGCACTGCACACTTTCCATTAAATTTTAATCACAATTATTAGGTTCCACAAGAAGCAGAGGGCAGCCCAAACACCAAGTTTTGTTTCTGCTCTTGTTCCAAAGTATAAATGTGTTTTTATGGATACACACTCTTGTCCTGGTTTAAGCCAGGATGAAGCCAATTTTCCTTTTTACTGATTTTTTTTTCCTTGAGTGAGCTTTCTTTTAACTAGCAACAGTGTGTTCTTCTAAACCTGATAAGACAGTGGAATGTTTTCTAACTACTGGGTCTTCAAGGTCGCACCTTCACTCTGCCGGCTCAGACACTACGGGGAGATATATGACCCCCCCATAGGAGGCTGTGTTAGACAGACAGCAAAATTGGCCAGAGATATTCCATTCCATATATCTACATAAGCTCAGAAGAAGGTCAGAGATCACAGAAGACAACTTCCTTCCTTCTTCTTCCCTTCTCTTCCATCCATGGCCGGCATCCTGGGAGGACTCCGTCCATCCAGCACCGTCGACCCTTAGGCTTGAGCTCTCCTGACCCTCATCACTCTCCGCTTTCTCCAGCAGCAGCTCCGGGATTTCTCGGGACTGTTCCAGCTCAGGGGAGTGTGGTGGGAGTTGCTGGGGGTGGGGGGAGGCGAGAGGCTTTTGCTCATACCTGAACATATCTGCATATAATTGTATATATTTTCTTATATCATTAGTGTTTAATTAAAGCTGTGTAGTTTAGTTTTCAATCCAGCCAAGTCTCTCTCTTTTTCTCTCTCTCCTTCCCTACCTGGGTGGGAGGGGGAGGGGATTGAGAGCATTGTTGTCGGACCTGAGTCAAACGATGACAACTCTATATAAATTTACCACAACGGGAAGTCTTTATTGCTGTTAGAGAAAAGACATTTTAAAATTACTAATTACACATTAGTCCAAACCCATTTTTCTGAGATGATTAAGTAATGCAAACAACAGCTTGCTTTACCATAATCACGGCCTTTTCCAGAAACGGATAATTTTAAGAGCCTTAAATCATTAACCTGTTGACAGAAGGTGCCCAAACCATTCTGTTCTACTGCACAATAAAAAAATACACAGTATTCACAAATTTTACTACTTAGATTTCTCTATTTCAGTGTTTAATGTATTCCTTTGAAATTTTAATTCAGTTGTACCCCAAGCATAATTTTTACATGAAATGTTTACTTCAGATGAGATGAATTTACTCAAAGAAAGAGTAAAAGAGGGGTTACAATGTGTTCCCTCACTAAGAACACTCAATTCAGTTCACTCCTAGCATCACATACTGAGAATAAATCACAGAGCCTCTCCAAACATACGTCACCACCATCATTATTGCTTCCAGCTCTAAGGAATTTAAACATAATTCCATTTACAGAAACACTTTATTGGATCAAATTCTGCCTTTGTATCACCTGAAACAGAACTGATGCTACTAGCATGGCATTGTGTGGAGATCAGAGCAAAATCTGGAACAGACACAACAGCCAGTGAGAGAAGAGGGAGCCAAGCTTCACAGTCTTTTGTATCATGATCACATTCAGTGTTCCTGTCTTGTGCTGAATTTTGTAAAAATATCATTTTGAATGTCATGATCTGTATAATATTGTATTTAACAGCATATATCATTTTAGAAAACACATCTAAAATATAAAGTTTTGCTGCCAGTTTGTAGAAAGCACATGGCCATGATCACATAGGATGGGTAAACAACCCCAGACCAGATTTAAATGTCTAAACCAAGCTAAATGATACATGCGCCTGTGATGAAACACTATTAAAAAGTAAAGACTCTAGGTCTGAGAGGAAAAGGCTGGTTTCCAAAAGTATAGCAATATATTTGATAAAGGACCCAAATACCTGCCTCCTCTCAAATTATACACTTTTACTCCCACTTGACATTTCTTAGAGGCACTCAAAAGATGGCTCTTGGCTCTCCCTGCATCCATCAGGTGAGAGACAGCATGAGCATAATAAAAGATTCCTTATCAGGAACACTCCTCATTCATTTAAGTAGACACCAGATTTTTGACACGAGAAGACAGACAAATGAGGACAGCAAAGAAAATTAAGGATATACATAATGCAGTTAAAAATCCGTCATTCCAGTCTGCTTTTTTAATATTAAACTAAACAATGACTCCAGCAAACCAGGGTCTACTTTAGATTCAGTTTGGACACACTCTGCCTACATAAGAAGACAGGTATCTGCTTTTTGAAACTGCCCTGCAGCAGCTCCTGCAACTATGAAGTTGGACTGAGTAGTGCAGGAGCAGCAAACCCAGCCTCCCTGCATTTTCTCTCCACATCCCACATGCCTGGCATGTGCCCACACCCAAAGAACAGAGTGCACTCCAAGTACTGCAGCTCTACCAGCTAAGCAGGCAGCTGTAGAAATGAGGTAAGAATGTAGTGTATATGCATTGAATAATGCCAGATTTCCACGTTGCTGTCTAGGATTTTGCAAGCAGATGCGTTTTTTAGTCATGAACTCTCTTAAGAAAGTCTTCAGAAGAAGAGGAAGCATCTCCCACATTATTCTTCTTTCCAGTTGTTTTCTCAGCTGACTACAGTTCCCCAGCCCTATGGACTGCAGAGCAGCCTGAGCACAGTTCAGGGAGCTCAGTCCAGCCCCTGGATGCTGCCTTGTCAGCACCCAGACTCACCCAGCTCAGGTCTTGCTTCTCAGCAGGGCAGCACCAAATACTTGCTGCTGGTGTGGACATCTCTGCCTCAGAGAGGCTGGTCTCTGTCATCCATTTCCCAAGATAGTGGGAAAATGACAAAGCTCTGTCACCTCTGCTTCCTACAGATCCTCTCAATCTCCTGGGAACCCAAATAACATCTACAGGGGGACACAACGTTTGTGCCAAGGCAGCTGACCTCCATCTGTTGCAGAAAGAGCTCTGGGAGAAGGGTCAGGGTTCTGCATTAATCTGGTGACTGGGCAGATTCATCAAGTATGGATTTACCCTAGGAGTAATGAAGAGTCTAAGTCTCCATAGAATCCATAGAATCATCTCATACTGCTTCCCCATCAGTAAGGGCAGCTGCCCACGCAGGGCAGGATGTGTTGCACTCACAATGTCCCCAGAGCGGTGGTGCAGTCTCACCGCAGTCCAGGCCCAGAAGCAGCCAGCCTGCTCGTGCTGGCAACCTGCACAGCCATCCCTGCACTCATTCCAAGTTACATGTGTTATATCTGCCTCTGAATTCAACACTCCAAACCCCCAAAGCAGATGCTGTTGTTGTTAAACTAATGATTTGGCAAAAACCATTCTAGATACAAAAATAAGTACATAATTGCCCTGTTCTATAAACTTTAGAAAATAAGGTTGTCACACACTATCATTCAGTTCCGACTCCTAAATTCACAGTAGAAGTCAAACAAAAAATCTACAGTTTATTTATGAAAATGAAACCAGTTAATTTTCAAAGAGTTTAGAAAATGCTGAGATTTAAAATGTTAGTTTCCTTGCAGTCTGTATTTTCCAGCTTTCCCTTTTGTTATATGCATGATGATTACAAGGGATACAATTAAAGCATGCAAGCTGAGGAAGACTAGAAGGTAAAGTATATACTTTCCTGGAAGGAGATTAACTATCTTAATTATTCAAGGACCTTATCAGATAAAAATAATAATGTAAATTTCCACAGCTCTGGAGCAGCAGACTTAGTGGATATTAGCAACACTGCTGCACAGAAGTCTGTAAATGATCTCCCTCACTTGGCCCAAAAGACATTTCTCCTTCTCTCACAAATATATATTACTCTCAGCAGAGTCTTCTAGCCTTAGTAAATGTTTATTGTCTCCAGTGGTCTCACATGGAGAGTGGATGGCAGCAGCAACATACATTCCTGTTCCTACTAGGCAAGCTACTAACATCTTCAGATGAACAAGTCTGGGATCTAGAGGTGGACACTGAGAATTAGTGTTTACTTTTCCTTCAAAATTTTATTAAGATCTTTCAGTAATTTTCAGTTTTAGTAGACCTACAGGAAGGGGACAGACACTGAATACCCAGTTCACTGACAAGAGGGAATGAAAAAGTCTAAATAATAGATGCATTGACTTGGGATTGATTCCTGGTGATTTGACTGAAATATACCTCATTATACCTTCCGCTAATTCCTGCGGACATTGGTGTATCAGCATTGCAGAGAGGGATTTGAGCACCTGGTTTTCACTCTTAAGGGGTGGTAGGCCTTCTGATTCTCAAAAATGCTAGCATGCTGCCCCAAAAATGCTGGGCTACTACACCCAGGGGCCTCACCAGTATGTCCAGTTACATCCCCCTTCCCCTTCAAACCTTGTTTAAAGCCCTGTTAATCAGCCCTGCAATCTCTTGCTCAAAGTCCCTCTTCCTCCTTTGAGAAAGGTGTTTCCCAAGAGGTGCCAGCAAGCCTGGTGCTGTGTAGGCCATCCCATACAGTACTAGAGATTTTTATAAATGGTGCTATTAGAAGAGCTATCTATTTGATACTGATAGCAATCAAATTCCCCAAACCTAACACTTTCTTAACGACAGTGGTTTGCTCTAACACAAGCAGCAGAATGAAACCTGCTCCCCGAAGCCGCTTCTGGTTTGTAGACACCTCAATCAATTCTGGTGGGAAGAAGCCTCTTTATTTACAGAAGTTCAATGAAAACAGAATTCTAGTCACCAAGTCTATTATTCACTGGATGTTCCTGTAAATCACATTTGTGTAGCAAGTGCATGTTTCTGTGCTCATCATGTTACAATTCTGTTACTGGGATTCCAGACAAAACTGCAGTAACAAGGAGATTTTCCCAAAATGACATGAAATTACATCTTCTATCTTTTGTACATCTACCAGAGATGGAATGAACTCAACAGAGAGATGCAGACCCAGATTCAATTTTACATGCATCTTTAAAAAAATAATCCAACTTAAAAGAAGTTTATTTTTTCATTGGATTTTGGTTAAAAGTACAGTTATCATCTACTTTCCCCATGTCTTTACCTGAAGAGAGGGATGGGAGGTAATAAAAGGAACAACTGATCCCAGACAGTGATTCACACATCTGGAGGCATTTTGTGACTCTAAGTGGCCAGTGTTTGATGCTGGCACAGGGATTTGGCTTTAGTTCCCTCAGCTCAGTTCTAAGAAAACTGGAAGACCACTAGACAACACATCCTTACAAGCAGCACCTTATGGAGGTCTCCTCCCCATCAGCTCTATCCAGCAAGTTTTACCATAGGACAGACTGAGGCAGATTTGGACAATTATTGCTGAATACATTGATACTCAGTAGAGTTTTGTAATCAATCACACATGTACAAATAATTGTTTGGATAGAATAAATGTGCCCCACACGTCAAGAGCCCCATGTAATACAACCAACAACATATATGGGAATACAAGAGCATGCTGCTGTAGCCAGCTTCAGAGACTGTAAAGGCCTGAATACTATTTCTTGGCAAGTGGCTTCCAGTCCTTGTCATGATAAATCTGTGAACATACATGTAGTTCATCTTTAGAAGATGTCTCAGCACAACCTTTTCAGAGAGGAAGCCACTTAAAAACTCCTCAAGTGCCAGAAGGGCAGCATGCTGCCAGTATAGAATGCTTCAATCCTGACTCCTGTTCTGATGGAAATTGAGATTATTTTTATTGACATGACATAAATAAGATCAGGGCAAAATGTCACAGGTAAATTAGTTCTGTCATATAACACACTCATGGCCCATCAGAAACAGCCTGGAGCAATTAAGTTCATGTAATGTGCCTCAGTTCTGCATTTCTATCTGAACCTCTGATGTAGCAAAAAGACTTTGAAAAACAAATTACAACTAGACAAGATCCTACTGATTATACATCTGCAGATGCTGAAAAGCAATTATTATTTCAACTAAAGTTATTACTGCAAAATCCCAATTTTTCCTCTTGATTTGCCTTCTCCCATCACTAAGTAGATCCTAATTACTCAGCCACAATAAAGTTACACTGCCGACCCTTGCAAAATATTACCATCCTCAGTCATAATGTCTTCCTTAAGGGGGGCTCCAAAAACTCACTAGATGTATAAAAAGATTTGAAAGTTACCTGCAATTGTGCAGTTCCCATTGGAAGTAGTAGCTCTGTCCATAACTTTGGTCAGATAGACCGTAAAATACAAAAATGACCTAATATAAATCAGAACTTCTGAATTCCTGTTCTTGATGTGCACAACAATCTCAGAAATCCTACTTGAAAAGCTGCTCCCTGTCCTGTTAACCAGATCCAGATTAAGCAAAGACAGAAACAAGTAACAAAAAAATCCCTCAAAGTCCTTTTCATTATGTCAGCCAGAAGCAATATGAAGAGTTAAACTCTTAGGACACGTTCCAAGGAGGTTTGACATACCTGTTTCCTCCTTCCTTCTACTTTGAGGGGATAAAGTTTGACAGACTTCTTAGGGCAATTTTACATATGTTGCAGCTTCACTAGTGATGATCTGACCATTTCAGTTGCGCTCACAGGCGGTCGGGGGAATTCCTAGAGAAACTGGAAATGCTTGTCCACCTCTTGCCACCCAAAGGGAAGGAGCTGGCACCCCATGCCCATCCCTCGCCCTACCCGCGCAGCACTCGCCCTCCTCCCAAGGACCCGCGACTCGCTGGGCGCTGATTCTGCTGCGCGGTGCCCAGCGCCGAGACACGCGTCCCGCCTGACCCCGACCCGGGCACCCACCCCTCGCTGCCTGCGGAGCGATGCCAACCGGCCGCCCCGCCCCGGGGGCAGCAGGCGTGACAGGGACCGAGGGGTGGGGAGGAGAAAGGGGAAAATGGGAGGGAGACAGGTCAGAGGGGTCTGTCCCGGGAGATGGGTGGGGAAAGACAGCGGGCGAGCTGGGCTGTGCTGCAACGCCCCTCGCTATAAGTGGAGGGGCCGCGCAGCCGATCGGGAGGAGCGGTGCGGGCGGGAAGGGACAGCGCGCACAGCCCAGCCCAGCCCGACCAGGCGCGGTGCCAACGCCGTCGGGTCTGAGCTGCCCGTCCCAGCCGGGCTGCGGCCGCTCGTCGCCCCCAGGCCGGTCCTCCCTCCCTCTCTCCCTCCCTCCGCGGAGCCAGGTAAGGCGCGTCCCTCCGGCGGCCCCCGCGCCCCGCCGCGGGCTCTGCCGCGGGAGCCCGGCCGGCAGCCGCACCTCTCCCCTACAGCTCGGGAGCACGCTGCCTGGCCGCAGGGGAAGGAAAGAGTTTGTGGTTTCTGAGACAGGCTCCTGCGGAATTTGTACTTCGTGTAGATGAAGTTGGCAGAGGAAATCTCCGTTCTGGGCGAAACGCAGGCACTTAAGCCCTGTGCCCTGGCTGGCCCTTCGAGGCCCACTCGCTAAGCCCAGACCACATATTTCTTTTGGAGGCAGCTAAACGTCCCGCAGACTCACAGCCATGCCCGTGTCAGCTCTCGTGTCTTGTCAGCAGCTTGAAGATAAGCAAAGGCACCCTTTGACAGAAGGCACAGCGCTCGGGACGGCAACACCTTCTTGCCATCAAGGCTTTTCCTCCCAGGCTGCAAGAGCCAGCCCCCCTGTCTAAGGGCAAGATCAGATGGGCACTTGCAATTTTTACTACTGTGCTAAGCTCATGATACAAAATAATCAAAAACCACTAAAGGTGACGCTGATGATTTTTGAGATGTGTGCAAACAGTTTTGTTTTCTATTCTAACAACAGCTTAATGTCCACCAGCTGGCCACTAGTATTGGTTTAATTAAAATTGTGTGGTATATGCTCTCCATAACCAGACTTAGCTCATTTCTAAAAAAAAAAAAAAGTTATCTGCAACCAGAGATTAAATTCTAGTTACTAAAAGTTAAAATGCTAAAATATGTCCCCTCTCCCCATTTTTTTTTCTTTTTATCCCCCTGTCATCAGCCAGCTTCTAAACTTAACTTGGACTCTGAAAAATTAAACTGAACTAGAGCTCTTCAATGTGTTTAGGTGAAATCCTATAACATATTTGCTGTCTTCGCACTCTTCATACATCAAAACTCTTAAAATGTTATCAGTTATTTACAGGCACATAAGCCCTGTATTCCTCTGAGTGAGGCTACTGGTGTATCAGTAACTGAATTAGTCAATTGCACACTATGTACAAGCAGTATATTTGCAGGATTCAGTTAACACCATTTCTATATTTCTGCAAACCTGCTAGTCAGTGAGATATATGACGATAAGCAACAGCAGGATTCTGTCCAGAGTGTGCTACAGTTCACTGTAAATTTCCATCACTTCCATAAGCAGCAGTAGTGGTTTTAATTGTGTTGTGGAGTATAAGACAGGCTAGTAAATGGGCTTAGTAAAATCCCAAGCCAAAACACAATGAGGGTAAAGAGGGATTTTTCTTGGGGATGGGTGAGGGTGGCATCTTCTTTTTTTCACTTACATGGAGCTACACCGCTGATATGATTAGATTTTTGCCTGAATAGGAGGATGGAGTGTGGCCTGCAGCAGGTAATTACCATGGTGATGTAGAATGGCTCTTTTAGCTCTGTTTTAGTATTGGACAAATGTTGCATGCTCCTGACCAAGACAGTCCATTTTGCTTGTTGCCACCATTTTCAATTACACTATCTTTCAAAAATATGAAGATGTGCCTACAAATAAGGCTTTCACTCATGTATGAGGAATTTTGACTGAATGCCTTTCCAGTAGGAATGTGGCATTTCTGTACACTTTTCCTCTCTACAACTTGAACTATATAGCAGAGAAAAATCAGCTACAGCTATGGAGTGCTTCCTAGTTTATGTTGCTAAAGTGGTCTTGCACAATTAAGAGAAGTTACATTTCTCATTATATTTGAATATAGTTTCATTCCCCTCTTATACTTTTCAAGATAGTGGATGGAAACAGAGTTAATGCTCACACTACAGGAGAGCAGAAGTGTGCCCATTGCTGATGGTGCTGTTCCTGCTTGGAAACAGAACCATGCTTGGGTTGGACTGCACGTGTGAGCTGCAACTAGAAGTTACTGGTTTCAAAGGCTGTAAATACCAGTCTGGAACACCAGTATCCACAGCACTGCAGAAGTGAGGAGAGTGCTGCTTTTCAGTTTAAATGTCACAACTCCACAACCTGCTTTTTACAGTCTGCTTTGAACAAAAAGATGCCTGATTTGTATTTGTGTTACCCGCTGGGTGAATAATGCTATCTTTAATTGTACTAAGTATCTGAAAATGTATGTAATTTCTTTTTGCTATTTTTAGTACTATAAAAACAGAGGCAGATGCAGAATGTAAACATGGTGATTTATTTACACTTTCTAGAATAATTCTGTTGAAAAGCGTGGACTGCGTTTGCAGACATGGAAATATGTGACAGAGTTAATTCCTGTTAAAATTTTTATTTCAGATAATGGGCACTCACTGCATTTTCCTAGATTCTTAAGTTTCCTGCACTGTGCTAATTTTATCCTCTGTGTTCGTTAAAGGAATACATTTAGGTAGTCCTTTTCTCTGGCATTGTCTCTGTCTTACAGCAGCTCCAGTGATTATTAACATAGGAACTTAAAATTGCATAAAGTACAAACTCTTATTACACTGTGCTAGTTAAACTCTTGTTTATGCAAAAGTACAACATTAGTTGAAGGTGCCTTAAGCAGTCACAGGTTAGTAGTCTCATTTGCTCACTACCTCTGCTTTTTCTCTGGACCTTCTTAAGGTCCAGAAAGCTGCTAGTGTCACCTGGAGTATTCATAATCTCTCCTGGGGCTATTACTGCTCAAATATTAAGGCATCTAATCACATTGTGAGAAGCATCTTATTATTTTTGAGTGGTTAGCATGTATCTGTGTTGCCTATACTTCATGTCTCCTTTTCTGCCTTAATGAATTCATCAAAGGTCACGTTCTGTCTTGACTTGGATAGAGACCATAGATATTTATGCATTATTTTAATCACACACTATGTCTAACTCACATTACATGGCAAATTTTGAGTGCTTTTTTTGGCTGAATTTAATGGTTATCTTCTAGCAGATAGCTCAGTAAGAGGAGAAATAGTCTAAAATCTGATTTGTCTATGTCATATCTAAAGCTGTGTTGGGGAAATTGGTTATCAAGATGCATTGAGATATGAATAGATCTGCTTGGGCAGTATTTTAGATAAGCTAAAGAGAGCAACCAAATGGGTAAGTCTGGGGAAGGGTGACCAACAAAGCAAAATAAACCTCTTGCATATTTCTGACAGTAAGACTGGCAGTCCAGGAACCATCATCACTCTCTGGAAAGACAAGTATAATCTCAGAATCCTTTCAGAGTTGAAGGCATGGTAAAATCTACATTTTACAGCTGGGAGGGCTGGGTCAGGTTATAGCCTGGCCACTACAGGCCCACAGTAGTCTACTTCTGTTGTAGGCTCTATTGATGTTTTTAAGCCTTGTCTATCTTTCTGCTGATATTTGTGCCTCACACTCTCAGTTGTGCAACAATTCCATCAGAAGTGCACCAGCATGGATGTTGTACTCTACCGTGTCTCCTCTCAAATATTAATTCACAATTTTGCAGTATTCTTGCATAGGAGTTATGGTTTTTTTGGACAAATCTTATGCAAAAAAAAATGATGCAAAGTTAAAATTGTGGTATGTACACACAAGGTAAGTTCAAATACACCAGGGAGTTTTGAGTAGGTGGTAACATAATTTACTCTTAGTACTTAAAGGTGCATAGACCTCATGTACGAGGCCCAAACACTGAGCCTGAATATCAGAAAGATCCAGGAAAGCTGTTTTCTTATATACAGCTTCTATTGCAGTTACTAATCACGGTATAATTTTCTGTCTCTTCATTCTAGTCCTAAAAACCCTGCAGTGAAAAGTGAACCAGTAAGCTTTTACTAACCATACTATTTCTTTTAGTTCTCTTTCCATCAACAAATTTGTCTCATAAGATCACTTCCACTAATAGACAGTCATTGTACGCATTGCTCTCATACCGTGTTCTGTACCATTCTTTGCAAAAAAAAAAATCTTACAGATGTACTTTAGAAGAATCTGTGCCATTAGTGAACATCCTAGCAAATTTAACAAATCTGACAAAAAAGGGGTGTTATGGTACTTGTACTTGATTTTTTTTGCCTCAGCTGTAACAAACAAGTGAAAATAAGTTATCATGACTACAAGGCCTAACAGCTGTCATTGTCTGAGACAAAGCACATATGAAATAGGATGGCTGGTCTAATAATTTATGGCCTTATCTTCAGATAATTGATGGATTATACTAAAATTACTTTCAGCTTTCAAGTGAATTGCAACTAAGAGCAGGAAAATATCATGCTCCAAATGGCATGCTGTTAGTATGCTCTGTTGTATGACCATCTGAAAGAACTACAGATTTTGGGGCTGTCAGGCGTCTGTTACAATTTTCATTCAATTTGGTTTTTGTTTGATAGCAAAATTGTCCAAGAATCTGCTGTATAACAACACGAGCTAGAATGCTTGGTTACCATTTGTGGTGTTTATCTCCTTTTATTGTAGTTGAGTAGCATTTCTCTTATAGGCACAGCAAATGGGTAATAACTGAAGATGACCTCACAGCAGGAAAGTGAGATCAGATTGGCAATGCATCACTGAGTGGCGTGATTGAAGACAAGACAAAAAGCAGGCTACAGCAAAAGGTAACTGGCAATATCTAAAGAAACTAGTACTGAATTTGGGCAAGGTCAATATTTAGACAGTATTTCACTGTTTGAAGTGAAAGCTATAATTAGAGTTACAGCCAGAACAAAGAATGATTTAACCAAACACCTAATTTCAGCTAACTCATCTATTCCTCTCATTATTCTAGGTCATACAACTTTTTCCGTTGTAGATGGTTGGCTAACGGAATCTAATAATCAGTCCATGAAGTATTGGAAAATAGAAAATAAACCAACATTCCTCAGTCCTCTCAGTTTGCTGAAAACTGAGAGGGATAGACTGAATGCAAGTACTGTGCCTCAGCATTTCTAGCTCAGAGGGACCCATGCAAATAGTAAAACTTTCCAGGAAACCACTGAGCAGCTGTACTTTTATCTTGGGGGGTTTACGCAAGGAAGAAAAATGTACACTTCCCTAAAAAATGTTCTGTTGGCAGTTCTCCTCCATTTAACCCTGTTCTAGCATCAGCACAGCCTGGCCAGACCCTTTGCTTGAAGCAGGCAGCACATCATGTACAAAGATGCAACCTGAACTTGTTTTTATTGAGGAACCATGCATGCCCCTCCCAAGTTTTTAGGACATGCATCACCTTTTCTTCCTTTCCTTTACAAACTCTTACTGCTTTTTATATTTTCTCCTTTCTCCCCTCATTCTTGTTACTCAAGCCTAAAGGTTTATACCATTTTCCCTTCTTTTTTGCCTCCTATAAGTTACATTGAGCTGAAGAGTCTACTACCACTCAATTTCTGGCAGTTGCTCAGGATTTCCTCCCTCCTTAGGCTCTTTACTTATTGCAAAACATTCAGAAATGGAAAGCGTGGGGCAGGAATCAACACCTGTTTTCAAAGGGGGACGCTAGCTCTGCTGTTAGATTTCTCTGTTTTTCTCTTGGCTTTGTTATTAGCAGCTTATTTTTACAAGACAATCACAGTTTTTCTTTTTTTTTCTCAAATGAGGCTTTATTTCAGATAAAAGAGGTTTATTTACCCATGCTTCCTAAAAAGCACTGCATAGGGGAAGGGTTAAAAAATATTTTACCTTTAAACATGTTTTATGATGATGTTCCATGTTCTTAGACATACTATCAAAAAAAGTCATGTCAGTACTGGACAGCCACACATCTAAGCATTTGCTTAGCTCAAGTGGTGATTTTCTTAGCAATAAGGGATAAAGCTCATGTGGCATTCTTTGTAGGACACATCACTACTCTTTCCAGACAAGTGCACAGTCATGTTTGCTTGAGAACCAGGACTGCACTTTGTTGAGGATGCACCGATTCACAGCATCATAGCTTAGCTCACACACTGACTCTAACAGACCTCTTGGGTTTGCTACCTATTGCTGGTGCTCAGTACCCAGAAGGAAAGTCGAGCCAGGACAGTAAAGAGTTCACTAATTTTATTTTCAAAATAGTGCAATAAAAAAACCCAGGAAACAAGCTGTACAAATTTGGCAGAACATCTATTTTGGTATCATTCTATTAAGAATTCTGCCTTCCAGACAAAGCATTAGGGATCACAGTATCTGTTTTTTCATGGGTGATAATGCCTTTCACACTGACATGGATTTACATATCTCTACCTGACCTTTCATTCTCCTTGATTAACCCCTTAGCACTTCAGTAGTCCAATTGGCTTGTAAAAAAGTCACAGATACATTGCTTGTCTTTATATTTTACTACTAACATTTTCTTTTAGTTCTCATCACAATCTGCCCTTAACAGAGGTTTTGTGTAAGTGCATGCATAATTTGGCCTCTATGTTTTCCATGTTATACTTAACAGTTACAACAACACTAACAGTTACAACAGTACTAACTTCTCTTGAGCTTAGCTGCATTACCATTTTCAAAAGATATTTTTTTTTTAATAAACCCTTGTACTTCACCAGTTACTCATACTGTTTTCTTTCCTTTCTGCCTTTGGTTCCCTTTTTCTGACACTAATGAGGTATTCATTAAGAAGCCTCCATGCTGATCCTTTGCTTTTAATCTTTTAACTTTTCCCTCCAGGCTATTCCTAACATTCTCATTTAAGGAAGAAAAGTCTTTTCATAGGCATAGTGTGATACTTTCCCACTGTAAGGATATCTAAATTAATTCTATAAAAGAAAAGTAATCAAGTGTCTCAATCAGACACAATGAACCAAATTGGAAAACAAAGCTTCCTCTCAATGAAGGTGTTGAAATCTAAAGTCTATTTCCTTGCACAGAAATCCACAATATATTTGCTTTTGCCTCTACAGTAAGACAAACACTATTTTTCAGCATGAAGTCAAAAGAAAAAAGATGTTTAACATGAGGCTTGTTTTCCCCATAACACTTTGACTGCTGGGAAGTTACGTGGAAATCACTGGCTATGGTATTGGAAATGTAGTGATAAAACTTGCACGTTAGTCGGTTTAGTTAACATGGCAGATAATTTAGTGATATTGATATGTCCATGTCCACATAGACATGCTGCATCTGCATGTGGGCTTGTTTTCCAGTTAGTGTATTCATTACTCATAGCAAAAGTTTCGGTCACTTACTTTTAGCCACATTGGTGATAGGTAAGAAACACTGATGTGATTTGATAGAGGTTTTGGGAGAGGGAGAGTCTTTTTATATAAGCATGCAACAGGAACTACTGTCAGCCAACTCATCTAATTTCCATTAGATTAGAAATTGGAACACCTGTTTGACAGAGGTCTCTCTACTTCTGCAGTAGAAGCAGAGAAATTTAAGTGTTTATTTTCTCACCCACTTTCTGACAGATTAATGAGTGTTGCAGATGAAGGTAACTATTGCTCTGAACAATATGTTTCTAAACATTGTTATTCATTAACATACATTTGCCTTCTACTTTTGAGGAGAGGTTGTGGGGAGGAGTAAAACTGAAAAGCACATCCTGCAGAAAGGACTGTGTATTAAGCTTGTAGAGCTCTTAGGTGCATCATGAATTTACCCTGGTGATTTAGCCTAGTGGTAGGAAAGCATCCTTCTGGGGATTTATGTACAGGTAAGGCCTCACACACATCAAACTGTTAATTATTTGCTCCATGACCAGAAACAAATATATGTGCATAAGCTCTCTAATCATACCTTTCTTATTGTTTTACAAGAAAGCACAGGAAGGCAGTTACTTGCATCAGAAAAACAGAGTAATGTTATTCATTGCTCATCATGTTATTATCTCACTTTTAACTAAGGAAAGTCGTTCAGGAGCTTAAGTTGCATACTGTTAACTTTTGCCTCTGCATCTTCTGTCTTACCAGAAGTAAGAAAACCGTGTAAGGGTACACAAATGGCACCATATTCTCTGAATAAACTAAACTACCAGGACAAAGCAAAGAAGCCTCTATCTGGACTAAACTGAAGTTCCACAAAGTCCTATCACTTCCCATCTTTGTCTATAAAGTTATTAGCTGTGTTCCCTGCCTTTCTACCTGCAAATATCTTTGCCTAGAAGAAGCAATACAACCTAGTTAAAACATCACTTTCAGTAGTTTTATGTTAGCTACACCACTGATTTTGAGTTGTGCCTTTCACAGTAACGCTGTAAAGCAGGAAAAGGACAAAGATCTTGCACGTAGATTCAGAAAAATCCTTTTCTCCCAGAAGTAGATTATTTGGTTCATGAGGAAACAATTGCAGCTTGGACCTTTCCATGCTATTTTCTATTGTGATCTCCACCAATGACAGAAAAGATTCTGACAGTGTTCACATATTTCTGTCACTCATGCATTAACTATTTCAGAACATTATAATTTCTAATTTGGATGCATGAAATCCCATTTTCTGCTAAATTATGAACAATCACTAATACAACCAAGAGTTTAAACTTATGCAAATTTTACCTGGATTTACCCAGAGGCTGTATTTACTGACCTCCCTCAGTATCTGGACTTCCACAGAGTAGATTGTACTACCCTTCTTAATAGCCAGTCTTTATCTGGCTATACCAATTATATTTTTAAACATTTTTTTTTCCTGCCTCCCTATAGTAATACCTGTTCTCCACCCATTAATGGCACGTCATTATTTTATTTTAACATTCTTAACAGAATTTGAGAGACTTTTTATCCTTTACCACATTCTTTTTCTTCCTGGACCAAAAAGCAGAAGGGCCCCAAAATTCACAACCCACTAAATTTCATTTCACACACATTATGTTGCAGTACAGTTACCTGTAATAAACAGCAAGATACAACTATTTACCTTTGTCTCATCTCAGTTAATAAAAAATTATGTATCCCCTGATGTTACTAACTTCTCCTTTCTGCTGTATAAAAATAATTTCCATACACTCTAAATTTTCAGTATGTGTTTTAACGAAAAAGGGGCTAACTCTTCTGTTCCTAACAACATTGGTGCATCTGATTCATTAAAACCTTTGTGTTTGGACGCAGCCAAGCCCAGCCTTCTTTCCTTCACCTTTCAAAAACATTTCTTCTCACATCTTCCACATTTACCATGCCCTTAATATCACACTTCTTTGAACAGTCATTATTCATACAACACCAAAAGAGCAATGATCTGCATGATTTTCAGCATTTGCATTATCTTTTCTGTAGTGACCTCAGGGAAAGTTGCATCCCCTCTATTGGGGGTAGCTTTCCCAAGTTTGGCCAAGTTTCAGGAGCTTTGTAAAATCTACAAGGTAAAAGCATGTGGTAACTATGTGGTTTTCTCAGTTAGCAAAAGGAACTTCGCAAAACAGTCTGTGCCTTTTGTAGCAGCACTCTAAAGCATGATCCTTTCTGGTGTTTTAGATAACAGAATAACATCATTACTGCCTCAGGAACTTTGATATTTGTAGACTCCACATTTCTGTTCACAAGAAGTTGTGAAGATAAAAAGTTTGCAGGGGAACAATGTTCCCTCAAAAGACTAGCCCCAGCGTTGCTGTAAGGCCAGTTTCTTGATGCCTCCACTCTTGAAATCACAGTAATTTAACATAGTAATTCTCCTGCAAGCTGGAAGGAAGAACAGTTGCTGTTACTGCTCTTTCCATGTACTTAGGGAGGCACCCACCAGCTTCAGTGAAGAAAACTGCGTAACCTTAAGGACAGATGTGTAGGCATGTGAAACATCAAGTCAAATTGCGACTGAAAGGAGGTAAAATACCTCACACATTGTATCTGATCTCTGGTCTGTTAGAAAAGGGCATGAAAAGAGCTTTCAGCAGTGCTTTTTTATTTCAGTCAGTTATTTTTCTCTCTTGCCTCTCCACAGCCTTTTTAATAGAAGGCTGAAATTTCGGTCTGGATCAAGCCCCAGATTATTATAAGGTCCCCTACTCCTCAGGCTGGAGGAGTTGACAGTAGAAGTTTATGATTCATTCCATATAGAAATAATGGTACCAACAGAAATTTCAGGTGTATGGTTAGGTATCCAGAAGCTGCATCTGTGTAGGAGGTGCACTGCTGGGTAATTAAAGAGTACTTAAAAACTTCTTATTCCATGGAACTAAGCTATCGGAATAGAAACTTAAAATCCATCAAATTATTTCACTCCCACTTAACAAACCTGAATTTGATTTCTGTCTTTTATTAAAAATGATCACATGGGGCACACTATATTTTATATAGGCAATTCTAGCTGCAATAAAGGAAATGTGCTAATCCATTCATTTACTATCACTCAGAGAAAGTAACCATGCAGCATGTAACCTTTCACAGCTCAAACTAATCTCACTTTTATTTGTTCTGGGACTTGATGGCTTAATTCTTTTTAACTATTTACTCTTTTGGGTACTGCCAAATACCCCAAAGATTCTACATCACCAGGCATCAAATCTGAAGTTATGAATGTGCAGTAAGCTGTATATTCATAATAGAGCAGTATCTTACTTTGTGTTGCCTTTCAAAAATCTTTTCATGTCAATACTGAAAACCCTAGAAATTCTAGTCCTATCTTGATCTGAAACAGATTCCTTTTTACTTTCATGGCATCTAAAGTGCAGTAAATGGCATTGTTAAAAATATGACAACATGTCCCTGATAAACAGACTTCAGGTTAACTTGCTATTTATTGATAATTTTTATCTCCTAGGAGGGCACCAGACCTCCTTTTTGGTAAAACTAATGGCTATGAAAGAAGTGCGAAAATCCATGCTGGATGGATGGTGATAGTTGATGCCCTCATTTCACAGTTTTAGTATGTCTAAGCGTCTTCAGCCTCTCTTAGGAAAAGAGGCAATTCCTTACCCTGTGGTATAAACAAGAAGTGTGACTGCCTCTTGATATAACAACTTTTCATATTTAAAAAACTAATTCAGCTACAGGTTTAGTAACCTAAATAAGGCAAATATAATCTTTATTCCTTGTTCAGGACAGCAACTAAGATGACTGGGACAAGGGGATATCACATGGAGATTCACCTTTCAGATATTGTCTTCTCTGAATCTTGATGTTTTGATGTTTAGTTTCTGAAGTACTGAACTAGTAATATTAAGATAGAAATATATTTTTTTATTTAATAATGTTTTCAGTTTCAAGTTACTGCTGTGCAGACAATTTTATATTCACATCTCTTAAGGTTATATAATACTTATTAAATACCAGAGAGCTTGCAAAATGTTCATGCAGCCTTGGTCAAAGAAAGAAAATAGAGACTACTCTGATGGATAAATATGAAAGAAAGAGGGCAGAAAACTGAAAAAAATCTAAGATATCTGGAGTATCGGGTACACTATCAATCCAGAACCAGTGATCCCTAAAGCTGCCACCTCCCTTATTGTCCCCAAGAGATAAGATTAACCATTCTCAACATGCAGTGTGTTTATCTTTCAGTGTTTTGGAGTTCAGTTCTACATTTATTGAACCAAGGAATGTTTTTCCTCACCTTAACAGCAGAGAAAACCAAATCATGTGTCTATAGATGAAAAGCTCCCAGAAAATAATGTTTACTTATAAACCCAGAGGATCTGAAAAGGAAAACCTATGAATTGAAATACTGAAACTTGCTGTAAACTGAAAGACTTTTGGCTAACCCTAATGAGCACTCTGTAGATCAATTAGTCAACAAGCTTACATGCATAAGATCCTTCTAATTGTTGCTATGCTAGCATTCACTAAACCACTAAGTTCTAATGAGGTTGAGAAACTCCAGTGAAGTTGAGCAATCCTTCCTTGGCACTATCACCTGTGAGTAAAATTTTATAGAAATACATACATCAAGGTTTCCCAGCTTCTGGAAAAGAAAAACATACTTGAGGGAATTGGTAGAGTTAAATTCAGCCAAAGAGCTAAGTGGCATGAAGAAATATTTCCAGTGTTTCTGGACTCTGTTAGCACGATGAGAGTATATGCAAAAATAGCCCAAGCTTTCACTGCTGCTGTAGCTGTTAGAATTGAAACTAAGACAATAGTGCCCTGTAGGCTGTTACAAAGAGCATGCAGAAAACTTGTTACATATTACATTGTAGTATTATTAAGCATTTAATTTAAAAAACAGGAATATTTTATTCATCACTCCACAGCCCCATAAATTAGTGCTTTGGAAGTGGCCATTTATAACAAAGTACTTAAGTGTGCAAATGAAAGATTATTTTTCTTCATTCTGCATTTTAAATCTAAATAATCGTTTGCTAGTTTTCTATCTCTAAATATCACTTCTATTTTCTCTAAATGCTTCTATTTTTAGCAGCTTCAAGACATAAACCTCATATGCTTGTACCCAAACATCCCTGAAGCGCATAGAGACACCCTAAGACTGGGTAACCTGTTTGAGATAAATACAGGACAAGACACTAACTATTTTTGCTTATTGGTGCAAGACAGTACAGTTATTTTATTTTTTTTTTTTTGTTGTTCTACTTTGCTCATTTACTGGTTTCCATAAAAGTGTCTCCATAACACTAACAGCCTTTTTTCTCTTTTTGGGTTGAAAGCTGTTTGCCCTTACTAGCATTAGACAGCTATTTAGCTAAAGAAAACAATAGAAACAGAATAATATCATGATGCACTGACAGTATCCAAAGGTATTTTGAGTAAAAGAGGCTGGGGGAGAGTGGGCTAAAAAGCAGAAACGATGCTTATGTTTTCAAGTTGTAAAATTGTTTACAATTAATGAAATATATACAGCACAAGGTCTAACCAATCACCATTTGGATAACAAAGTGTACGCTCACACTGCCTTTCAATTTCCAAATATCCTTCAAATCCCTTAAAAAAATAGTTCTGAAGTGACATTTTTTACAATAAACATCTTCCTATGAAAAGGAAAATACAGGTTTGAATTAAATTAACCTAGAATTACTTAAAGAATACTCATGACGGATACTTGGAAAAAGAGTTGTGTGACACTGTATTTAACAACATGCCCAGTTAATGTTAAAATTATCTTTTAGTCTAATGAGTAGGTGTCACTATTTTCTTATCTGCATCTTTAAAGGAATCTATACTCTTAGTATCCCTTTAAAAATATTCTTCTTAATTTGTCTTGAAAACATTCAAAAGTTTAAGCTGCCTATGTCTTTGAAAAAAATAAAATACTGGGACCTTGCTTCATGGCTTTGAAGTGCAAAATTGGACTGAAGGTGAGCAAAACCCAGAATGTACTAGAATAAAGGAAATCAGATATAAGCTAGTAGATACTAAAATAAAATCGTTCACTCTAGTACATTATGCTTTCCATAAAGCAGAAAAATCAATGATAGGCATTTTGCCTTGTGTTTACATCTCAAATAAGCTTGAAGAAAGGGGATATTTTGAAGAGTTGATGGCACTTGAGTATAAAATAAAGCAATTCTCTTATTTTAAAATAGGAAATACAGACCTCTAGTGGTTGAAACATATTATGTGAGAGAAACTTCAGAGCGATTTAAATGTCCCTATGCTTAATTGTGTTACTTTCTTTTTCCGTTACATTTCCCCTCTAGTCCCCACCCCATCATTCAAAAATTGCACACACCCCCAAGTCCGCTGTTCAGTTACTCCACAAGCATTTATTTTTCCCCAGAGGAAAAAGTCCTTTCATCTGTCCTTTTCTCATACAAATTTTATGACTTAAACTGAGTACAGTTGGAAGATATTTGGGAAGCGGAGGGAAAATTAATGAGAGTGGTCTATGAAAACAAACAGAAGAGAGTTTCCTTCTTTTAAGAATAAACTACGAAGGCAACATACAGAAGGACTGACTCTTATGAAGTATGCTGGAGGAAATAAATACAGAGAAAGTCTTACAATGTCAGAGTACATAAACAGTTTGCATATACAAGGTGGCAATAACTGGTCCTCTGCTAGCACAAAGTTAGTTATAAGCAATTGGGAGTTTTTATGTAATAGAAGAACCAGAGCTTGGAAAGATCACAGGCAGTTTATTTTCCAGCTATATAGAACTAACAGAAATGCAGCAGACCAGCTCCAACACTTGCAAGGGGAAGACAGAAAGACTCCATTTATAGGTTAGAGAATCAAATTGATAAATACTTGAAAATTAAAAACCCCTAGATACCACAAAATTAACAGCAATTTCAGGAGCTTGGCAGTTGATGTAGAAAAGATGGACCAGGAGGACAACTATTAAATTAAAATGCACAGGCCAGTCCAAGGTTCTGTAAATTCTGTTTGTGCTCATGTCAGACCACCTCCTGATCCAAAACTGAAAAAGCAACAGGCACCTAGACAGTTACTAATTCAAATCTTTTAAAGCTTGCTTTCTGATCTTGGTACTCATGAACTGGTGTACAGCGTTTGATCCCTGCACTGCCTATTGCAGTTCCGTTTCAGCAATATTTTGATTTATTGTCATTTACCATGAAGTCAGATGCAACCCTCTGTGGAAGACTGTGGCAGTGATGCCAGGGAGGCCTATGCACACTGCAAAGCCACCGTGGTTTGAGTTTACATTACTTTATTTGCCCAAGTGTTTGCATTTCTCTCCCCCTCCTCAATTCACATATCAACTCTGGACTAAAAATACTAAGGAAAAATGTGAATGGGGAATAGAGACTGTTAGAGAGAGCAAGGTAAATTTATGGCTTCATAGTCAGGAACACCAGGAAAGAGGCTGAAGAAGACATATGAAGTGGAAGAAATTATATCCATTAAGGCAATGAGGATAAAGGGGATTGTTCTGCTGAACAGGGAAAAAAAAGCAGTGCAATAAAGCATGTTGAAAGTGTCATTAGTTTCTCAGCAACTAAAGAAAGAAGAGAGAAGAAATTAGGAAAATGGCAAAAAAAAAATACAGGAAAAAGTTTATGCCACCAGAAAGAAAGAAACATAGTTAATATATTGAACATATTGTTCTAAATTTTTCTCAGCTTCTCTTCTTCCTGTGCAATCATCATATATAAAAATAGAATGCATCATCCTCTTAAACATGGAAATATCTTCTCATTTGTAAGAAGAGCAAATAATCCACCTACCAATAGAAGGGAATAAAAACAACAAACCTTGTGTTTTCTAATGAAGTGGCTACACTGTAGCAGGTTTGGTTGGTCTGAGTTTATTTAGTCTTTGTCAAAGCAAATATCAAAACCACGTTTTTGTTTACAGTCTGACTTGGGACACCTGCTTACCTATTTATAGCTGATGAAGTTCTCACAGAAGCAACAGCCAGTCCTGACTTATCTTCCAGTACACAAAGCACTGTTTACCTTGCATGGCCTCAGCATTCCTTGTTTCCACAGGCAGCATAATTAGGATGCACTTTCACCCAATAGAAACAATGAATGGAGTGGTAAATAATAGCTGGTAGAGCAGTATGAAGCCTTTCATTATCAGTGACATAATAATCATTGTAATTTTAAAAGATAGAAGTACAGGACAGTAAATGTACAACGGGTTTGCTGCTCACCAGATCATTTTCTTTGAGATTGACTTTGTGACACCATTCACAGTCACATCAATTCAGTCCTCTTAGAAGAAGCTCCTTGGGTATCAGCCTTAAAATGATCCAACTACCATCATGTTAACTCACGTAATTTGAGATGGAATTATCAATGTGCACAATTTCAGTATTTGCATTTAACTGGCTAGTGGTTTAACATGCCCTGGTCAATTCTGGCAGCATAAAGCTATACCAGCACCCTATTGCTGCAACATTTTCAAATGTTCTGCAGTACTTCCCTTCTAGAAGTATCTACTTTGCATAAAATGTGTATAACTGTGATCCAAATGTGCATAACTGTGATCATGGGACAAGCAGGTGAACTGGCAAGTGAGAATGACAGCAGAGATAACAGTGGTACAGAAAAGAAATCATTGCCTGTAAGTGAATACACCAGTTAGTACACCCAGAGAAGGATGCACTTGCCAAATAGTAGCCCTGGTTGCTCTAGTCACAGAGGAAGGTCTCGATCAGCCTGAACTGGGCCCTGATCCACTTCACTGCAAGTCTGAGGTGCACTGGTGATTTTCTTCATAGAGATTATGATAACGAACAGACCATGCAGCACCAGCATGTAGCTGGGACAAGGCAAATATTGCCAGACCTTGATGTTGCAGCATCTATCAGTGGTTGTCAAGTCTCCTTGGGCACTTTCACAACCAAGGGATGTGATAAGAGGATGTCTTTATCTTGAAATCTTTTTATTGTGGCTCTCCCTGTCCTATGGATAGCATGACCTTCCACAGAGCCAAATACTATGTATTCTAGGTTTGGCACAGTTTGAAAGCCAGGAAGCTGAGCTTAGGATGTGTTACAGTGCTGTGTGTGAGTAGAAATGTGTACATTTTTTTGTGTCAGATGTATTTGACTTTTTAACTTCTTAAACATTGCAAAAATAGCTGGGACATCTGTACCAAAGGAGGCAACAAGTCTAAATGACAGAATTAATTGGAGAGACTGGGAGGTGTCACATTGCACATCTTGATGAAGGGCTTATTAGTTGCATTTAACTAGATATTCCAAAATTGATAGAATAATCCAGAACCTAGATCTTGAATATTCACTGATAGCTTTATGAAAATGAATCAGCTTATTAATGCAAACATAAAAGCACATGAGCTGAGATAGCTTTTGAAAGACACAGCATTTCTCTAATAAATTGAGAGCCAAAGAGTGACCTTCCACTGCAGACTTCCTGTGCAGGCTTTGCCAAGGCCTAACTATGCCTCACTTCCCTATTAAAAAGGGAGTCTAAAAAGACAATCCATTTGGAATATGGTTGTCTCCCAACATAAGCATGTCAAACACTTACCAGAGCAGCATTCTGTCCTTAACAGGAACATGAGTGCTGAACAACGCAAATAATGAGCAACCACCTCCATAACAACGCAGCCCATATTTCTATAACAACAGGTGTCTTTTCTTTCTGAATGCATCTCTACTGCCCAGAGTCTTAGGGTGTGCATCTATATAAGTGTGACTTACATTTATAAGGGTTTTATTTTCTTCCTAAAGCAAATACTTTTTACTTAATCTGTGTCTCAGGCAACTCCATTTGGGTTTGGCTGACAGCTGTCAGGATCCTGCAGGCAGCAATGAACACCACTCTGCAATAATAACAATCAATATTTTCATGTTTTCTTTTTAAAAATCTCCACTATTTTTTGAAGACTACCTATTTGTAGACTTTAGAAACTTAGTATCAGAGTCACTTAGAGCTGTCAGAATCATCAATATGGAAGTCATTCTTGCAGAACACACAAGCCCTGGCAAACCAAACAGTTGTCCGGTAAGGGAGATTTCATACCCTTTCCATACACTTAACACAATCCAGAAATATTGTTCATTCATTAAGACTACAACTTCAAATCTTGTATACATAAATTTTGTCACTAGCTGAAAAGGTAATCTGAATTGCAGTTCCCTCTTTCACCCCTGTTAAACTTCCTAGAGTTAACATGTAACAAATAAATATTTTCTTTTCCTCCTTAGCAGTTAAATACTATAGTTCCAAGCCAGATGGAGAGCTAAATAACTTCTGAATATTTAAAGTATTTATAGTACAACTGAACACTAGATTGTGTGAGTGTCTCTATCTTTCTCTGTGATGCAAAAGCTGTACTAAAAAATTAAGCTTAATATATAGGAAAACAATTGTAGTGATTCACAGAGATCAAAATGAGTACCTAATCTGAAGTCACTTATTTCCTTAATGCAGTACATTTTGTATTTACAGAATGAATGGGTATTCAGAGCGCTCAGGTGTAGCTTCTGACACATCTGAATAACTTCGCTTAGAAGATATATCACCTATTTATGCAAAAAAATAACCTCAAAGCTCCCTGAATTTATAGTAATCTGCTATTCTGAGTCTCTATTTATTACATATTTAAGCTAACCAGTTGTAGTTTAAGTTGGAATCTTGCTAACTGAAAGAAGTTTGTTAGATTTCATACATGTTTTAAAAAATTTAACAATGTCCAGCCAACTCCTAACATTCTTACCTCTGCTTTATTCTGCGAACACATTACCTATTAAAATCGAAATTGCTTGAAAAAAACACTTAGAGACGGCTTATTTTTAAATTCAAAGGCACTGACACATTTTGTTAGACACAAAAACTGGACATTTCATTGCAACCTTTTTATATTAAATATGTGTCATGAATAATATTTTCTTCCTCTTTTTCCCTCCTAGGTGTGAACATCGTATTTTCTCCCTGAAGGCAGGTTACAGCTGAAGACATCAAGATGATTCCAAATTACTCTACTGAAGAAACCGTTAAAAGAATCCATGTCGACTGTCCTGTTTCAGGAAGGCACAGTTACATCTACATTATGGTTCCAACTGTTTACAGCATCATCTTTATTATAGGCATATTTGGGAACAGCCTGGTTGTTATTGTCATTTACTGCTACATGAAATTAAAAACGGTAGCCAGCATCTTTCTTCTAAACCTGGCATTGGCCGACTTGTGTTTTTTAATAACTCTGCCGCTCTGGGCTGCCTACACGGCCATGGAGTACCAGTGGCCTTTTGGCAACTGTCTCTGTAAGTTAGCCTCAGCGGGGATAAGTTTCAACCTGTATGCCAGCGTGTTCCTCCTCACGTGCCTCAGTATCGACCGCTACCTGGCCATAGTACACCCGGTCAAGTCCCGAATCCGACGTACCACCTTTGTTGCCAGAATAACTTGCATTGCCATCTGGCTGCTGGCCGGCGTGGCCAGCTTGCCCGTCATCATTCACCGTAACATATTCTTTGCCGAGAACCTGAACATGACCGTCTGTGGGTTTCGGTATGACAACAACAACACAACGCTGCGGGTCGGGTTAGGCTTATCCAAAAATCTGCTAGGCTTTTTCATTCCTTTTCTGATCATATTAACAAGCTACACCTTAATTTGGAAGACCCTGAAGAAAGCATATCAAATTCAAAAAAATAAGACCAGAAATGATGATATTTTTAAGATGATTGTGGCAATAGTATTTTTCTTCTTCTTTTCCTGGATTCCTCATCAAGTGTTCACTTTTCTGGATGTGTTAATCCAATTACATGTAATAACAGACTGCAAAATCACTGATATTGTGGATACAGCTATGCCCTTCACCATTTGCATTGCTTACTTTAACAACTGTTTAAATCCCTTTTTCTATGTTTTTTTTGGAAAAAACTTTAAAAAATACTTTCTTCAGCTAATAAAATACATTCCACCAAATGTCAGCACACATCCAAGCCTAACAACAAAAATGAGTGCCCTTTCATATCGGCCACCAGAAAACATACGCATGCCCACTAAAAAGACTGCTGGGTCTTTCGACACCGAATGATGTGTTTTGCAATATACTGTTTTTGAACAACCTTGTGAATGAAGCAGCAAGAATGACAAAGCTCATCTACAGTCCTGGACATCACAGCTTACTGCTCATAACAGAAACATTAGATCACCTCAGAGAAATCATACTGTAAAGTTTTAGCAGTGACCTTTCATTTTATGTGGTGAAGAGGACTGCTTGGTTTCCATTTTGTGTCTCTTTACTGAAAGCAACATAAATGGTGGACAGGCACGCCAGAGTTCCTGTCAGCATCCTGCCCTTTACTCAAAACTACAAATGAAGGGTAGAGAAAACTGAAGTTAGAAGTTCACAGATCTTTCTAAAGGAAAATCTTGTATAAGTGACAGTAATTAAGAGGGACTTGTTTTGCACATACATGAGCTACTATAAATTTTGTTCAAGGACTCCATGGAGTTACACTTCTTGTTTCATTGGGTTTTTTTAATGACAGAAGTGTGATATAATAATATTTACAATATACTTTCAAATCTTTGCTATATGTTGAGGCCCCATTTTAAATTCAAATGGAATTTAAGGTCCTTGAAAAGATCTCATTCTGATTTATGCTACTATTTTACATATTTAAATGGCATTTTTTCCATGATAATATAGGTAATAAAATGCAGATTAATTTAGTAAGTATAGAATAAATATATTTTTAGATTTATATCCCTAGTCACAGATTTCAAACTTCGTTTCATAATTCTACATTTATATCCCAGTGTGGTTTTTTATAGTAGTTTAAAAAAAGCATATATGTACACACACACACAACAATGGGGTTCACTCAACCCTTCCTTATGCTGTGCCACACTGACTTGGAAGAACATTACTTATGGAGTGGGTTGGCTCCATACTCTATGTGACTAAAATTCTGTATTTGAATACATGAGTTCTGGGACAGAGGTAATCAGAAAACTTCAAACTACTTTTGTATAGTAACCCGTGTACTCAGTGGGAGACATGGCCAACTAAGCAAAGCCACTAAACTTCAAATTCCTAGACATTTAATAAACTCACATTCTGATATGCAAAAATGTGACAATGCTTATTTTACAGTTTAAATAATAATGCTTTTAGTCACATCACAAAACATCCAAGACCAAACTTTAGTCTTAGCTTTTACAGAATTATTCTCTGTTTATATAAAAACTAATCCTAGAGTATTTGTTCCCTGTAGAATATTTTTTTATGTGTATGAAACAAATTCAAATTTATACTAGCATAAATTGGAACAGAAGTCTGGCCCAAACTCCATACAATTGAGACAAGAAGGCAATAAGCACTGTGGGAAGTTTCAACTAATGATAACCTCATATGTCCTTTTTACCTCAAATGATGAACTCCAGAAAATACTTATTATTGATTCATACTCATCTATTGTCTTCAAAGACAGATGAGTTCATAAACACTTTTTGACATGGAAGAAAAATTCCAAAACTTTACACGTATCATGTAGACAAATGCATGACTAACGAGAATTTGCAGTATTTATAATCTTCAGAATCATCCATCTAATGTGGCTTTGTCTCAGGTAACAAATGGTTGGATTATCTATATTTTCTTAATACCAGTCTCTTGCATGTACACAAATAATATCTTAAATTATTTTTTACTTTAGGAAAACTCAAATGAGTTATTTCTCTATTTTAATACTTTTTTTAAGAAAAAAAATGGGACTACAACCAGATATGGGAATCTTGTGCCTGCTCTTTCATTCACTTGTTTTAAGGCAAGTTTCTTTAATTTTTTTTCCTTTGTTCTTACAGCTGCAAAATGGGAATCATCTCTACTTAAATACGTTACAAGGCACTGTGAGGACTGACTAAAACTTCCAAAGCTGTATGTTAAAAAAGCATGTTATTTCATTAGAGGTTTAAGTTAATTTATCTGCAAACTAGTAACTCAAAATTTGAAACCTTAATGTGTCATTTAGACAGAGATGATTCCTATTATACAGAATGCTTTATACTGAGTTTATATCTAACCTTAAAAATGAATATGGCAATAGTCCCATGCATCATGAATAGCCCCCAGAACGGTGCCCCTGCCTCAGCACTCCATAAGCTGGTGAAGTACCAACAGAGGTTGCTGCTTATCTGTATGGTATTTTGTTCACGTACATATGTCACAGGCTGAGCAGCATCGAGAGCCACCCCTGGCAGAAGCAGCTAAGTCTCGTGCATAATTCAGTGTGCTGTGCTTGCCACCTGCTGGATGCACCCACAAAGTTGTTTTTCATCTCAAAAGTCGTTATACGGAGAGACAGCAGTATTTCCCTGCCTCCTGATGGATCTGGAGATCCTTACCTGTGGAGAAGCTCCGGTAGAAATGAAGTAGAACCTCGGCCATCAGGAGGCAGTTAACTTCTTTGACAGGGGGCAAGCAAGCATTTCCTCATCATCTGCTGATCCCTTTGGTCACTGAAATCCAGTATCCCCAGTGACCACGATTAGTAGCTCATTTGCAAAACACTGATTGCATTACTACAAGAGCCAACCAAAGGAGAAGAAATGTGCATATGTATAAAAATAAAAATCCAAGAGTATTTGCACAAGTGATAACTAAGTATTTAGCTGAAAGGACTCATTTATCACCAAGAAAAAAAGAAGCAGAATCAGTAACGACCATGAATGATAAAAATTACTATTACAGTTGAAAACAGAAGAGAAGCCATTGGTTAGTGATTTTGATAATTTCATGTCAGATCCTGCAAATTTAAGAGCCTAAGTGTCCCAGTCTGCTGGTGCCACCTGTGCCTACCTGCGTCATGGGAAAAAGGATTTGGCTGGGTTGATGCAGGAAAGGCAGGAAAGGATTGCAGCTGCTTTCTTGCTTGAAGGCAAGAGTGACATTGAATTGATAGGTAGAGAAAGTGGAGGGCAAAGCTGCCGTTAAATAATGCTGGGGAATTTTTGTTCTCCTAAGGGGTAGGAAAAAAAAAAAAGAAAAAAAAAGAAAAAAGAAAAAAAACCACGCAGGTGGCAAATCAATAGATACCGAAAAGTATCCAGAGATAAAACTCTAACTGGGCAGCAGCAGAGATCAAACTCTTCGAGAGTACAGAGTTCCCGTGGACAGCAGTTGAGGCATCCCCACAACCCCCAGCTGACAGCTAACTGCAGAGTCCCCATTTCCCTCAACACAGCCAAAACACTTCTGTCACACATCTAGCTGCAACAAATGCAGCCGCTGAGAAACATGTTCTTGCTGAGCCATACACTCCCCTGCCCAACTACTTGTTGAAAGTACTGCACTGGAGACCTGTGCACGGGTTGTGCAGAGCAGCAGTGTGACTGAGTGCAGGACTTGGCTGCTGTTTTGGAGTCTTGGCCGTGTGGTCCCTACTGAGGTGCAGGCAGGTAGGAGATGGCCAGAGTATCCTTTGACGCAAGAACCCAGTCCTTGACAAGAAAGGAGGTGAACTTAAGATTGGGCTCTGTATGACTTCACCACCAGGAACTCCAGGTTGAGCCATCTTAATATCAAAATAAGAACTAGCTATGTGTATTTAACAACAAGCTCCCTCTATCTTAAGGAACACAAAGTTAATTAAGATGCAGAAGTATGGATACTTATTTTTAAAACAACAACAGAGTACTTTTCATTCTCAGGATGACCAAAGTAAAATACTTGACAAACTTTTAGGCTGTGCCTATAATCTCCTGCTGTGAGGAACTCAAACCAGCACTAACGAGGACAGCATATAGCCATCCCTAAATACAGGGATCACTACTCCTAATTTATCACAAATATATTCTGTTGGCTTGTTTGAATGAATACTTCCTGCTGGCAGAATAATTACTAAATCACATTATGCATGACATGCACATTCATAATATTTATTTCTATTTATTGTGTGATAGTACTTTCTATGACCTGTGTTTCAAGCTCTGCTCTCTACTTGCTTTCCCATCCTAAATTATACTATATAATCTATGCTGGCTAGCCTAAATTCCAACAAAATTATTACAGATACAATAGAGATTAAATCGGCTTCTCAGTTGAACAATTTCCTCATGTTTACATTGTTAACTAATTGTTCCAGAGTAAGTACAAGGCCAAAAGTCCTTTACTTTACCAGAACTACTATTTAGGTGATGGCTTTCTTCACCTACTTGAAATTGTAACAGCAGCAGAGAATATAGTAGGATTCCCAGGTTTGGTTTAGTTTTGCTTGCATGGTGTCAGCAATGATCTATCTTCCTGACCTCCTTTTAACGTATAATGAAGTGCAGGTATTCCCAGGGAAAAGTATCCAATGGAAAAGAGAAACAAATCCTTGGGAGGGGGCAGAAGAAGGCCTAAAGCAAGAACTTGTTGATTTTGGAAATACTTACTGTTAAATGTAAATACTTAATTTTATTTTGTAACAGATTAAAAAAAAATTAAAATCTAAGAATAAATATTTCATATAAGTAGTAAAAACTTCCAGAAAGTTTTGAGAGGGTCTTTTAAGTTCCTTAATAACATCTAGCTCAGTTTGGAACCTATCAAACCATTTTTACCCTGCTCACAAGGTCAGGGTCTCCAGCTCTGCTCTCCTACATCACGTTACAGGCTTGGCCAGACCATCATCCCACTAGATTGTGTAAAGTGATGAGGTTGTCCTATCAATCATCAAGTCCATTTCAACAGTGACCTCACTACCAAGGCTGAAGTAACAAATCCTCAATGTTAATGTCAGAGCTGTCAAGCTCATTGTCACTGGCGAGTTCTGCTTGACACTCAAGAAATAGGTACAGACCACATTTGAGAATAGCTTTGTGTGATCTTTTTAGTGGGCTAGTGCCATGGTCTGCAGCTTTAAAAGTACTTGGTAAATTAAGTAACAAGGACCAGATACTATTTGCTTTTAAAGATTTTTGTGAAGTTGTGAAGTGGTGGGTGTTAATGTTTTCTGTTTCAGTAAAAATAGGTTTAAGTTGTAGAACGTCCTGCTATCGTATAAGAACTTTTATTGGCTGAAGTATTACTAACAACATACATGCCATCAACTGATGTTTTTGTGAAAGCCATCTCCACTGCTGTATTAATCCACCCAAGGCAAAGAGATATTTCTGTATTATTGTAAGTACCACACTTATCAGTATATCTGTAGCTATATAACTTAGACAATATCATCCTTACCAAAGTATTTCCATTTAATGCTGCAATATTTTATACTGCCATTCCTCATTCCTTTTAATCCAAAGTCTAACCCAGGTCCCCCTAAACTCAAAATGAACAGGCTATGTCTACTATGCCTACAATTCACACTGAAAAGGACTCCTGGTCACCTCCAGAATCACAGATAGAACAGCAGATCAGCAATTCACTTGTCCTTCCCAGAACTGGCTATTCTAAAAAAATTTCCTTGAGTAGACACTTAACAAATTGCTATTTTTTCTATATGCAAGTTAGACTTTAAAGCAGAATTTAGGCTTAAATTTTACAAACTAAATTATATTTTAGGGACAGATTTAGGCAGAGTATTGTGTCAAACACAGGACCACATTGCATTATGAGCAATGGCCCTGAGAAGCACAGGCTGCCTGTAGTCAAGTGTTCAATGTAAATACATCCACTTATTTGGAATCAGCATTGGTGCTTCTAAGCAGACCAACATTGTACAGTGGCTTTAGTGGAAACAGAATCAGGTTCCAAACATAATAAGAGAGGATTGGTGCTTTTTCTTTCTCCTTTTTCTTTTCATTTGTTTTTTTGTTGTTGTTTTGGTTTATTGTTTTTTTTTTCTCCAAAGAAGTGGTAGCATGGATCACATATTTCCATTTGGAATCTGTACAAAAATAAAATTTACTTGAACTTTGCATATCCCTAGTAAACCCCACTTCCTAGTCTGTTCTGTAGCATCACACACTGGAAAAAAAGTGAAAATCAGTTAAAGGCTGGGCTTATGAAATTTGATATAGTTTATCTACTTATTTTCTATGTATTTGAATTATTCCACAGCTTTATATATTGTCAGTGCTGTGAGGCTACAATCAAGCACAGGCCCTGGTGCAGGAGATGCATACACAGAAAGACAAAATCCCTTGGAGATTTACAGCCTAATTAAAGGGTGAAAAATTGTTTTAAAAGGTGGAAAGCAAAAACTGTTGCTGAACAAATACGAAATTGTGAAGGTATTTCACCCAGATACTATATTTAAAACAAACAAAAAACCAAAACAATTTTATTTTTATTTTTTTAAAACCAAAGTGGGCCAAAACCACTTCTGTAAGAGTAGAAAATTCTGGAAGGTTTTATTATGTGAGGAACAACCCTGCACATACACAGACTTTGCAGCATCTCCAACTAATATTCTTAAGCAAATGTAAATGACAATTTTAATGAAATTGAATGAATAGCCAGAAATGTTTTAGTCAGTGGATGTGCATAAGATATTAGCAGTTGATTTGACACTTTTTTCCACAATTTTTTATTAGTTTCTGTAGCTTTTTTAGGCTTTCATAAGGATTCAGCCCTGTAAAAACCCTCTAAGCATGATAAAAATTAGAGGACCCAAAGCCCTCTCCCTGTGTAAGATCACCATAAAGTGAGGGAATATGTAGGATGCAGGATACCTTTTAAAGACAGGTCCCTAATGTACAGATGTAATTTCACCTACTACAGATTTGTTAATGTTGAACCTGGGTTTTGTGATATGGTTATTCGAGATAGAAATGTAAAGCAGCATGCAGGGAGGCATACTTTACATTATATACTAGACTGTACTATGCAGTGTATACATGTTAAATCCATTCTGTTTAGAATTCTCTGTTCATCTGTAATTTTTACATGAGTAGACAGTAGATACGCACTGCTTTCAGAAAAAAAAAAATACCACATCTTAGAGAGATTTCTGTCTACCATGACTGTGCAAAAAAAGTAATCATTTTTCACAGAAGCATCTACGTCAGACTGATTGTATTTTTGAAATACTGAAAACATTAAACAATCCCAAATAACTTTAAGTGTTGGTTTAACTTAATCTTCACATAATACGGTTAGAGTGTTTCTTCCAGGTTTTTTTCTCATCAAACTTACAAGTAGCTCCCAACGCATGTGGTAAAACAGAGTCTGACAAGAACACTGGAACCTAAGTGAAACTGTACATTATGTACTGTGACCCATAAATACGTGTTGGATTTAAACATGGAACTGAACTATGATACTGCCAAGACACTAGAAAACTAAACATTTAAAAAAACATCTAAAAACAGAGGAGGGTCACAAAGTTGATCAAAGGGCTGGAGCACCTCTCCTAGGAGGACAGGCTGAAGGAACTGGGGTTGTTCAGCCTGGAGAAGAGAAGGCTCAGAGGAGACATTATAGCACCTTCCAGTACCTGAAGGGGCTGCATGAAAGCTGGAGAGGGACTTTTTACAAGGGCAGGGAGTGAAAGGACAGGGGGTAAAGGCTTTAAATGGGAAGAGGGGAGATTTACATTAGCTACTAGGAAGAAATTCTTTACTGAGGGTGGTGAGACACTGGCACAGGTTGCCCAGGGAAATTGTGGACATCCCATCCCTAGAAGTGTTCAAGGCCAGGTTAGATGGGGCTCTGAGCAACCCTGTCTAGTGGGAGCGGGGTTGGAACTAGATGATCTTTAAGGCCTCTTCTAACCCAAACCATTCTATGGTTCTATGATAATCCAGTTTTGATCTCTTCCCTTCAGCCCTAAAGAAAGCTGCAAACTTTACACTTCACTGCTTATCTTGGAGCTGCTTGAAGGCTAAATTTTCTGCCAAATTAAAGTATTTTGACATGACTCCATGATAACACATGCCTTTATCTCTCCTGCAATATAATTTGATTGATGGTCTGTCTCTGTCACATAAGAAGCTGATCAACACTGCAAAGCTCCATAATTTCCAGCTACAAGCACATCATCACCCCTGACATTCAAACTTGCACAGAATATTAGTGTGTTCTGCACATATTTATAAAATCCAGTTTCACTTACTGCAAATAAAGTTTACTCCTCTGGCCAAATAGAGCCATGGAGGCAATGACATCCTCAGGTAAAAAAAACCAACAAACTGTAGACAGGGACATCTCTAAATTTCACCTACAATGAAATACCTGCAGTATTGAATTCACAAATATTACATAATACTGACTGCCATCCTGTAAGTACCATACACGTGCCACTGGTTTGTTTTTATTTGGCTTTGCAGGTATTTAACTTCTGGTTTTGCTACTATATATTCTTCTCCTAACCCACAAAGTATTTAATGCATAGCTGTTAAATACACTGTAACAGTGAAGAAAGACACATGGGCAGTACTAAGGATGTGCTCCATAACTGTTAATCCCACATTGTTTTTAAATGTGTGTTTTCACAGAAAATAAAGGATTCTTGGACTTCCTCTATATGCTTTAAATTTGGGAAATGTTTGATTTCACAAAAAGCATAGTGCAGTTCTCTCAGGAGGTCTCTACAAAATTTGAAAACAAATATTATTATGCAAAAGTTTTCACCACAATTTAAATATTATTCTTAAATTTAAACTAGATTCCTGGTCTATTATTCATTCTGCTGACTGTGCATTTCACCAGATTTTGCTGGCAGTCATTTCAGTATTCCTTTCTCCTTCAGAGGCCCTCTGAAGTAACAGAAAGTTACAGGAAGTAAAATTTTTAAACAGAGGGGGAAAAAAAATTTAAAATATACAGAACAAGATACACTTGAAGACAGGTCAATGCAGATATGATTCCTAAAGCTGCATTACACACTCTTACTTTCATTACATTCAAAGTGAGTAGATTTGAAACCAAGAGTCTACCTAAAAGGCAGAAGTTCTCTTAAGGCTTGACATCAGCTCAGGCTGTTTGAAAGGTATAAATTTTCAGGCATTAAAGGAATTAAAGTTGCGAACATGCATTTAAGTATGCTTTAAACCCAGTAACATTTCATATTTAATCTTTCAAATTCCAGCTTGCAATAGCAAGCATTGTCATTGATCTAGAGAAGTCAAGTCAAAGCAATTCTGCAAACACTGGCCATAAACTTCTCACAGCTGTTCCTGTGAGCAAACACTGCAGGCTAAATATCACTCCTAAGATTTCTGCAGTGAAATCTGTTTTGTTCCCATCTAAAATGGTGTTGCTGTATAGACAAGATTACAATTGCTAGCCTGTTAAATAAGACTTTGCATTTTCTAAGATTACGGGAAAAAAAGAAAAATATGCCATCACCTGCAATGCATATTACTGAAGAGCTTTAAGAATATGGGAAGTGGCACTGATAAAAGACATCCATCAAACAAGCACTAACACTTGTCGAATCCTGTTCACAGTGACTGGAATTTTACTGTTGATTTGAATGCAAAGACAACATTCAGTTCTAAAATGTCTCACATGCTACCATTAATTTTGGAAATGGAGAAAAAACAGAATCTGAATAATAATTTCATCTCCTCTTGTACAGAGGTGAAAATATAGCTTGCAACCATAAGAAAACTACTTGCATCACCATGGCATATACACTGTGCCATCAGCAAAGTGGCTCAACACAGAACAGATTAAGTCAAAATAATGGAACTGAGCAACATTTGATCCATCTGCTTGGAAATATTGTTTTATAGACAGACGAGACAATCTAGAAAATAGAAAAAAAATAAATACTTTATTTCCTTAAGTTATCAGGCAGCTTTGTAGCCATCTTTGGTTGTTCTTTTTTAGTGCACAGTACTTCTTTGTCGTGTATATTAATCAGTAATTTAACCTGATGTTATTCTGCTTCACTATCAGAGATTTTGAAGTAATTTACATTAAAACCATATACAATGTTGCTTAGTAACAGAGATAGTGGGATAAAGCCATAAATCGGGAGGAGGAAGATGAGGCAGGAGGAAACCAGAGCAGCATAAAAACTTTTATTGACACTTAAGCGTATTTTTCCCTGATTGAAGCAGAATTCATGAAACAATTACAATGCCGTGCCAAAGGCTGGTAATGACTAGCACCTAAGAACTACTGTTATTTTCTGACAGTTTAAAAGCTGGTTTTGTTTATTTCAGGAATGGAAACATCAAATCTTCTTTCGACCATCCGAAACAGAAGACAGATTAGCACCAGCTAATTATCTATGGCAGCATGTGACTGGAAATCCCACTGTAGAACAGAAGACTTATACGATAATTTATAACTGTAACTAATTCTTGTTACCCAATCAGAAGTTCTAAAGTAATAATATATACTTCAGTACCCAGTACTTACTTTATGCTGCACAACAGTGGAAAATACACAAGACAGTTATAGGGAAGGAATTATTGGAGAAAGAAAATTATGAAATAATTTTAAGAAATTTACTCAGAAATATTGACAGAAAGTTAATTGTTATAAAAAGAAAAATCAGTATTCAAATAAATGGAAGTCTACATCATGTCTTTTGAGAACTTTAGCAATATTTGTACCATGAGGTAAACAAAAATACCCCTTTCTCATAGTAGCTAAAATTTCTTTCTACTCAGTCATAGAATGTAAAATGTTTCTTTGTTTTAAAGGTCATACAAGGAGGTTTGCATAGAACAGAGAACTTTTACAGTTTTTCATAGCAGGGACCCAAGCAAGGCCCTTGTCTTGGTATTCTCTAACGTTAATTAAAACTTGGCTTTGATTTACTCACGTTATTTCAGTAAAATTTGAAAGGTTCAGTCCTAACCCTACCGTTTAAAAAAAAAGCTCAAAGCTTTAGACAGACAACAGCTTACTCCAAACACCACTTCAGAGCCCATCATCAGTATGTAACCGTAAAGCAAGGTAACAGTGCAGCAGTCCCCATCCCAATCAACCACCCCGATACATCTGTCCAACAGGTGTGTATTGCAGGCCACTTTCTCTGCCCAGGAGAGGTGACCACCTTCTTCCTGTCCTTATGCCACCAATTTCTAGAAGAAGCAGGGTTTGCCTGTTCCAACTGAGACCACAGAGTTGTGTGGAGTTGATGAGAGAACGTCAAGGGAGCAGAGAGCTATGTGATTTCTCTGCCCTCTTCCAACTCATGTGTACCCCCATTTCACCTGCTTTGTCATTGACCTCCTTGTTCTGCCTAATCTTGAAATTTTGTGAGGACAAGAGAGACAAGTCCGTGCATTTGCTATGTAAATTCATCTGTGTATTTATGATGCTGGATAAACAACAATACAATTACCTGACATTTAGTTAAGAAACTCAGGAACAAGACAGTATGTATTTGAGCTATTAGAAAACTATATATATATAAAAAGATAATTTCTTATTACTCAGAAATATCTGAGCTTATCTCTGAACCTACCCAGTCATAACTCTGAAGTCCCAAGATGAACCTTCAAAGATTTCTCTTTATAAAGATCCCACCCACGGTTTATATATCCATTTTGATAGATAACATTTTTTAAACCTTTTCTGTCATTTTAGGAATAGGAAAGACAGAAGGGCCAAAACCACTTCTCTACAGGAATTGTCATATACTAACTGAAACAAACCTTTAGAAGCAAGGACAAAAAGTACAGCATGCACAGAAATACAAATTATTAGACAAGCACTAAGATTAGACTCAGGCTAACCCTGCTTCTGTTTATACATTTAGCTAGAATACATTTACTCTCAAGCAATTGTTTAAAGACTGAAAAAAACATAATATAATCTTTTGACCATAGCCCTTTCAAATAGCTATTTAGCTAAGTACATCACACCCATCAACATAGTATCAAGTATATCCTCAGTTGCAACAAATTTCATTTAAAGTTCAATTGACAAATTGTTAAATATTCCCCAGTTTGCCAAATTTCCCAAGAAATACAAATCTCCATTAAAAAATGCTGCTGTGAAAGGCAATTCACTGCAAAGTTAGATACACAAATAAAAATAAATCAAGCTAAGACATCACCACATGCAATTTCCTGCGGGAGAATACCCCTTAGGATTTCCTGAGCTGGGAAAAAAACACTAAGAGACAATCTAATCTGTGAATCAGTGTTCAAATCCAAACATAAGCACTTTATATACCAGAAAAATCACTTTTATCCTCTCTAAAACTTTTTTTAAAAAAAATGTAAGCACTGTTATTTATCAGCTCCCTAGTGAAAAATATTTGTGGCTTTCTTTTAAAAAAATGATGAAGCAAAACAGCTGCTGCAGTGCAGAGAGCACAGCAAAACAAGGAGCAGTTGTTTGCTTGCTCTCCAGTGTGCCATCCACATCACTTGCAATCATGCAAGACCTCATTACGCCGTGTGCTGAGCCACTATGCAGCCCTTCTGCCTTGGGAGCTGCACACGTGCAACTGAGATCAGGAGTTGGCCACATACATTCTTTCCCAGTCCAACAAGCATAATGGTCATGATCTAAATTCTTACAGATGCACGGACAAACCTGGCCACAGTGTAACTGCTGTCAGAGCTCACGTTCCCTGCCCCGGACACGGCTCAGACAGCACGTTTGTGCTCCCATCAAGACACCGACCAGTAAAACATGAAAAGAGACTGTTCACGTATCAGCTAGCATAAAGGACAAGGAGCTCTTCCTAATTCTGTCATGTCAAAGCCAACAAAACCACCATCTTACCTCAGAAAGCAGCACCATCCTCTCACCGCCAGGAGATCCGCGGCCAGCGTGGCGTCACTTCTGAGGCCTGGCGCAGGCCCCAGCCGCAGGAGGAGGCAGCTAGGCCAGCCTTTTGCTCCCCCAGCACCAACGCTGGGTTCTCCACCCAGGAAAGCCCTCAGGCTGAACAGGGTGCTCCACTAGGGAGGAGAGAGGCCTGGGTGCTCTGCTCTCCTAAAGGGCTCCTCACCAGGCGGGCACCTGATGAGCCTTAATGACCCTGACGAGCAGCACCTGGGGCCCCTCCCCTCCCTCCGCTCTCCACAGCCCTGATCCAGCCCTTCTCCACACCCCGGGTGGACAATGCCAGACTGTGTCTGACCCTGCTGCACCTTCCCATGCAATTCCAAAAGAAAGAAAGCTGAGAGGTTTTAAATTAGTCTGGTAGTGGTCTCTGGGGCTGAGAGCTGGCTGTACCAGGGACTGGGATATTCAAGTTTTCCACACAAGCTTGCCTAGTGCTAGTGCTGCATCCTCCGTAAATCACACTTCAGAATTCATTCTGAGGGAGAGCTTTGATTAGGATTGCCCAAATAATTTCAGTCATGTTTTAGCATCTAACTGCTTTTTAAGACTCAGTCTCACCTGGGGGCAAGTCTGAGTTCAGTTAGAGATCTAAGGTGATTTAAGAGAAAACAAAGGTTTCTTCCAAACCTAGAGAGTCCACCTGAAAGAAACCAGGCAGGGAAGAAATGCACAGTATGGTCTGGTTTGGTCTAGTGATAAAAGTTCTCCACAGGCAAGTCTAATGGGATATTTACAGCCCTGTACTTGTAGCTACGCTCCTTTAACATTTGCTTCTTGGCTCCTTAGACTAGAAACCAGACTTGGTTTCCATGTTTCAAAGTTCAACCAATTTTATGTATTCCTAAAGCTTTTATAATTTTTGCAACACCTAGGAGGGGGAATTTTGGCACCTGTAGTACTGGAATATTTTAAGAACAGCTAGTTCAGACAGCTACCAGGAATGACATGGTTATCCACCTTTGGGTTAAAGTGATGGACTAGCTAACTTGCAAGAAATTTTCTATGGGTTTCAAGGCTACTTCTGAAGCAGAGGGCAAACAGATGGGATAATTCACTTGTTAGACATCAGCTTCAGATTTCTCAGCTCTTGCTGCAGTTCATGACAGTGGGTAAACTCACTGCTGCTCATTAGAAATAGTGTTGGCCTTGTGCTAATGTCACAGTTAACAAAACTGGCAGCATTAATTTATAGCAGACAAATACAGCTTGTGATAAGCTTGGAATAATTAGAAAAGGCCTTGGCAGAGCTTCAGAACAATTGAGATGTGTTTTGGCTTCTTGTCCTCTGGGATGGTATTCCTCTAATATGCATTCTTTCACAGGAAATCATTAAAATTTATACTCTTTAACTACCTTTGACTCTCAAAACTTGCAGTCTCTCCCACTTTACAAATTCTGATAACAAGATATACAGTTCAAAGATGGCTGGAAAGACTGTTTTGCTGTTATTTGTATGTTCTGAAGGAGGCTTGAGTCACGGTGACTTACACCTATGATGAACTGTTGGTATTGTGAACACGTTCATCAGTTTCCCCGCAGAGCTTGTAAAACTTTGGAAACCTTGATGATGGAGACAGGCAGAAAGTATAAAATTCTTCAAACCTTATGGATTTGCAATGAAGAAAATTCTTAGATTACAAAACTTGTGAGTTATTTGACCCTCCATGTAAAATATAACTCCCCTCTCTCCTCCAGCCTCAAAAATCCGGTCTAGCTGGTGAACAAATCAGAAACTACTTCTTTAAGGATCCATACCAAAGATAAAATAAACAATTTGAAATAATTTACTTCTGAACAATACAGAAACAAGACTTTTGAGGACCAAAAAAAGTAAATAAAAGTTTTTGCTTCTGTTATACAGAGAACTTTACTTTTTCTTTTCCAAAAACAAATTTTTCTTTTTTCTCAGCACTGGGCTACTTCATATCAACATGATTACATTTTTCCTAAAAAGGCATAAACCTTAAACAGCTATTTTATTAATGTGCAATTTGGGACAAATAGGGGGAAAAAAGGCAAATAAGTACCTGAAATAGTATTACTGCAACTTAGAAAAATCAACTTGTAACACTGTATAGTCTCCTGGAATGATGTGCAAAGTGCTCCATACAGTTGCATCCTTGTGACTGCATGTGATTGTGGCCTAAGTCAGCACTTCTCAAAATGGAGTTCCTAAGAAGCAGACTGTTTCCTCCAAGTTTCCAGATGCTAAACTGCATTAGAGTAAGTATAATATACATTATACCCTTTTTCCATGTAAGTAATTGCTGCTGTAATGCTAGAGAATTACAAAAGGTCAGCACAATTTCTGAATGGGCAGAAACAGACTACACAAGGAAATCTTTCTCTAACCACGTGGCCTAGGCCAAAAGCAAGCTTAAGAAGTCCACGTGCAAGACTACTTGAAACACAGAGGGGTTTTTTAAATTTTTATTTTAATGCTTTGTGCTTGTCAGGTTGTTTATAGTTTGTCTGCATTCTTCCAGCATCCTAGCCTTCTGGCTGACTGCAGTTCCTCAGGGCAGAGCATATTATAAAAATGGTATAAATCAAAAATCCTTGTAGATTACCCTGTGGGGAAAAAAAAAAAAAAAGTAAAGAAACATAATGGTCTTTACTGCCTAAATCTCAATTACAGAAAAATAACATCAGTGAGATAATTACTATTTTCAGAATTATTCCTCTCAATAATTGTTTTTTGAAATCCCACAAAAAGCTTTCAGAGTGCATCTTAAACTTTGAAGCAGTCAAGTACATGTATGTTTATTCTCTCTCTTTAAGGAAGCTGTACAGTATCTGACAGCTACAGGCATCGTGAATTATGTGAAACTTGTAGGATTATAACAGCAATGAACTCAAAACAGTATGTGTCTTGATAGAGTTAAATACAAAATAAGAATGCAATGTCACCAGTTAAATTGATTGTGGTGTTTTTGTCTCCTTCTCAGGCCAAGCATGCAGTGCTTTTGACAACAAACAAACAACACAGTTAGAAAAATATATATATATTTCCTTTAGTGTTGAAAAGTGTAGATTTCCTGTGTTTTACTGTTTACAGTTCCTTCAAACTACTTGGAGGGAAAAAAAATTCAAAACAAAGTCTTAATCAAAGAGATAGGAGGTAGGACATGGTTAAATGGATTAGACAACCTCTGAAATGCAGACTTTCATTAGGATCATGTGTATTGCTACACACACTATCACCAAACCTTCAGTAGAGAAATACTTCTGTAGATAGGAATGAATCAGAAGCAGGGTTAACAGATGACAGCATGTTCTTTAACAGAGAGAGTAATTGCAGAGATTATAACACCCTTTCTCAGTACCTTGAACAGTGAGTCCACCAGCATATCTGCTGCTTCATGGCTATTTTTGCTAGAACTGTATCTAGAAAGAGTGTGACCTCCTAGTGTCACTGGCCCAGCCTTTACAATACATCAAGGAAGATGTTTTGCCCAAAGCACAAGTCCATCCTCCAAAGCAACTTCTACCCTTCCTTTGTCAATTTTCCAACAACAGCTGCTAGTTATCTGTCATATTAATATGCTTTCAATATACTGTGCTTGAAGCAGCTGGACCAACTTGAAACCAATTTGAAAAACATGTTTATAGGGAAAGGCAAAGGAAATGACCTGTAACATTGTAGACACAATATGTTCCACATGAGAGCTCCATCAGTTGAGTTTTTACCAACTCAGTTGTTTTATTGTCATTCAAGGTCTCCAGTTTTTGCTGTGCTGCTGTTAGTTGGTCTGGGGTGCTTCTGACTTACAATCTGTCTTCCCAATATTTTCTGTTGTTCTTTAGTCCCAGAGAAGAGGCAGCAGTAAAAGAGCCATTTAAGTGAATGGCTCCACCACACATTCATGTGCTGAGTGGCACAACTAAATCAGGATTTACTTACCTAGTAGAAGTGTGAGAAGAATGAACAAGCAGGTATTTCCTTTGTATTGTGGCTATGAAGAGACAAGAATGAGCATCAAAGAGTAACTGCTACAAAATGGTTAAAAATAAATGTTATTTTCTTCCAAGCAGCTTCTCTGTAAAATGTGACAAATCTTTGTAACAAAGTGATCCACCTCCCATCAGTGAAATAAAACAGCTAGTTGGAAAGATGACAGTTTTAACTATTTTGGATGTTAAGGTCACATCTTAGAACGTAATGAAGGGCAAAGCTAATGAAAATACCATTCTCTAACCTTTCATTCTGCATAAAATTCTCAACTTGAACTAGAATTATTTTCAGCAAGCCAAACTAGTCACTTCTATTTCATGAACTCTGAGGCTGAGAATGTAAACCTGAAAGAAAATAACCAAGCCCACAAACATTTTTCCTTGAAGTACTAAATTTTTTTTTCACATTTCATAAAAAAATAGGTACAAGCCTTTAAATAGGTATTTGATAAAGGAAGTACTGCAGGCCCATTGCTCTCACTTAGTAGTGGTAATATTGAACATTTTGGTGGTTTTGCATTTAAATTCTCAAAAGCCTAAACCAAACATTTACAGGGAATTTCATTCATGTGTCCATGAGATTTTAAAATGGAAGTTATGAAGTGACCAGTGGCATTTTGAAGTAATGAGCTATACCAACTGTCAGCTAACTAGAGAAAAGATTAAAGTACAAGACTGCCTAAATCACTCAGTCTTACATGTTCTTTATCAGCTGATCAAGATGCTGTTGCTCTGCAGAAACACACTTGTTTCAGTTGTGGTCAAAACCAAGCTGATCATAAGCTTCTAGTGCAATGCCACCACAGGAAAGACATCACAAGGCTACAATGTGTGACATGAAGTGCTGTCAGGAGCTAGGAAAGCAATGACGCTATTAAGTAAATTTTCTAGTGGTTCCTCCTCTGAAATGCTAGTTTGGTTAGTCACAGAAGCAACAGCTGAGACTCAACAGCACAGAGCTAGACAGTGACAAATGGAGTGCTCGCCTGTCTTACAAAAACAAAACAAAACAAGGCAGTTTGTTTAATCCATCAAATGCTTTGGTTTGTTTAGTCTAGCAAAATAAAATCTAAGATGAGATATGTTTTTTCCTCATAAATACATCAGAGAGAGGAGAAAGAAGCTCTTCTAAAGCTAAGGGATAATGCTGGTTCATGAATAATTGAGCATCAGCTTATTATGGACAAATTAGGGTTATAAATTAAAAACCAGCTTCCAACCCTCAAAATAGTAATGATCAGAAACAGTTTAACCAACAGGAGCAGTGGGAGCAGAAGGCTAAACAGACCTAAGGTGGCACTTGATACATTTGTGAATGGGATAATATGCTCCACTTATTGATGCAGAGTATTTATATGGGTTTGGAAATGTCACCATCCCAACAGACCCCTATAAACACTACCAGGATAAACATAGCAACTCACCCTGAAGACATGTGAAAGCTTTCCATCTGTAAAAAGTCTTAGGAAGTCTGTAAATCCACTCCTCCACCGCAGAACCAATGAAACCTGATCAGAATTTTAATTCAAAATGGAAATCAGAGAAGAGCAGTAGAATAAGGACAAGCAGATTTTTTTCCTTAGGCCTTTCAGTAGTGCTGTTAGACCTCTCACCTACAAATTATACTGCCACTGAGTTCATAACAGCCCTTGCCTGTATATCACAGGAACTGTAAATCTTAAATATAAATAAGTTTTAAAATTAAAATCAAAATATTTTATGTTCCATTAATAAATTATTTTCATGTGTTATTTAATAAAAGTGTGATGAATGTCTCTAACAAATTGAACTCTGCACTTCCAAGTTGGAATAAAACATTAACTGCAACTAATTAAAAAAAGACCTGTTATTTAATCTTAAATATGCCCATATTTAGCATAACTTGAAGTGCTTATTCTGGGATTGCATAAACCTCTCAAGGATACTTTTCATGCCTGCTAAACATAAGAATGGGCTGTCTCTCTCATATAATGTACACCCCATTGGCTTGCATGAGTGATCTTCATGGATCACTCACAAAGAACAGAGCTTTCTATTAGCATGTCCTGAAGCATCAATCCAAAGACCTTAAAATGGTCAAAGGGAAAGGGGAAAGTTTCTTCATCTCAAGGGTACTGGGATGTGACTGACAACCTTACTGGATTTTACTTCTATTACTTTGCCCTGACAAAACCTCTGAGTTCAAGCTCCAGAAGCATTTTATTCAGTGAGGAGAAGGTACTGAACATCACCAGAAGTTCTTATTTTCCTGGAGTGAATAACAACTACTAGTTTCTTCAAACATGTGAGAATTTCCAGCAATTTACCTAATTCAGAAAATAGGCTGGTACAAAAGCAGCATAAAAGAAGCAAACATCTAATTAAAAACCTATATATATTTTGTGTCAGAAACAAGCAAAATACTAAACTTCAAATTCCCCAAACCTTTAGAAGCACTCTATTGAACAGTAGCAAAACCCAGCTAATGACAGCAGGGAAAGAACTTCACCTTTCCCTATGAAACATTTCAAGGTAGGAATAATATGAGTTTTTATGGAAAAAATAATAATATACAAGAGATCTAATATACTGTATGTTTATGTACTTTAGTATTACTTTATCGTCTACCTGGCCAGGCTCTTGGACCAGACCTCCTGATAACATTTGCACTGAACCAGCAGCTGAGCTGCTGCACTGCATGGCTGGAGTCAGTCACAGAACATCATGGGTGTGAAATACTGGCTGCAGAATAAAGCATAGAGCTTTTGATACCTTCTCCACGATTTCCATGAAGCACTACAGCATTTCCACAGCAAAAGACATCTTTTTTTAGAAAACATTTTCAATAATTTACAGAAGATGTAAGTATTTCAGGTAGCTGTGATGTTTCAGGAGTCAAGGAATCTACGTATGGTCTCTCTCTACTCCTTCACTCATTTCCAACAGATCTGATTTCAGGATTGGAGGCAGAATTGCAGAGAAATAAAAATAAGAAGCGGAGATAAATTAGTGGCAAAAAAGCCTCTGTCTAGAAATGGACATGCATGGTCCCAGTGTTTTAAATACCTGTGATACAAACTAGTCCTACAAACTCTCTAATTATGTTGGTGAAGTAACATTGTTTCAGTTATGCTCTAGCGGGCAAAGCAAAACAATTGAATTTAAACATCCAGACTTGCATGGGTGTAATACAGCAGATTTTGAACACTGAATTTGAAGCATCTATCTTATCTCTGATGCCTAAACATTTACATGTATACAGACAAAAATATTTCCCAAAAATGTTGTTGGTTTATGTTCTGCAGCTTGCTTCTTTTTCGCTTTGTCACAGTCCTTCTCGTAAAAGTTTAACAGAGATGTGTCCCTGTTTATTAATACAGACAAATCTACAGATAAATTAATGAAAGCAAGATTCGATTATAGCTACATGATGAAATTGTTTGCTCTCTATTTTCCTCTGTTCCATGAAGCCTACTGTTTACTGAAAAATATCAAACTATTAATCTCTTAAGAAGTCCAGTTTTATCTTTAGTTGATGACTTCCTTCTGTGAATAGAAGGAACTTTTCACCTAGACAAAAATCCATACCTCAATCAGATTTGGTTCCACACACTTCACAAGCATGAATTTGATTTATTGTAATTTTTACCCTGTGATATCTCACAAATAGCTAAAATAGCTGCTGAAATCAGGTTTGAACTTTGTTTACTTAATATGTTCAAGAGGAACAAAGATTGCCAAGATTAATTCATTCAGCTTAATTTGCTACCCCCTACTCATATAATGAGTCAGCTCTCACTATGGTTTTTGTAATTAGTGTTTTAATAATGCCATCCAAATATAGATTACTAGTCCAATTATTGCCTCGGGAAAAGTTTTATGAATACTTGTGATCAACTAAGAACCATGAGCCTTTTGAAAGGGAACATATTGTTACATGAACAAACTGATTTTCAGAATACTTGATTTATTTAATCTCTTTATCCTATTGGTTTGGTGTTTTTACACAATTATTTGATGTTTTTTCCTTTCTACAATATGACATACGAAATCTAACTTCAAACTCTGGTAGAAAGTAAGAAGGGAACTAATTTCAATGATGTTTTCATGTATATGTTTTGTTGGGGAGGAAGCTAGAGAATTAGCTGAAGTTCTATTTGATAATAGTGGAGTTCTGCTTTCTTCTACAGCTTGTGAATTTGGGTTACTTTAATGAACGTGAACTGAGAAAGTTTATTAAATTCTAAATGGTCTTGTTTTCCTGAAAGGGTAGAAATCCCTGACTTTTGCCCAGCTATAATGGCAGCTGATACAACCTGCCTCTCCGCAAAGGGCACCACACTTCAGAATCATCCAGAGCTGAAGGTAACTATCCAAGCACTAAGTTACAAATTTTATCAAGTCTACACATGAAAAACAAGCTACACAGGAGAAAAAGAAAGTTCATTGTTTACATAATCCATGAAGGTAAATACGTACAAAAAGCAAAAAAGGACAGTAAATTACACAGCAATCTGTACAAAGAAATTTCAGTTAGGCCTAAGCACAGAATCAAGCTGCTCAATCCACTCTCTTCCTTGAACATTTCTTGCTGAGACTTTTTTATGCATCCTGGACTCTCCCATTTTCTATCATCTGTCTTTACTCCCACTCATGGTGACCCTGCTGTGCTGCGTTAACTCCAATATAGCATCACTATCTGGATCATATTTAGCTGGATGAAGTGGAGATTCATCTGACTGTCTAAATCCTTCTGTTAAAACTGGAGGTGGATGGTTGGACACTGACAGCCTGATTTAGCTCCAGCCCCTGCAGAGCCCACAATGGGAACTAGGGGAATACTGAGAAAGATAATGTGCTAACAACCTGTATTAGATATCCTGGAGAGGCCTCAACCATGGGCAGATACTTGTGTGTCTCATTAGAGAATAATTCTAGCACTGCCTCAACAACAGCTGGTTTTGGCATTGCTGGAAACATTATATAGCTGTAAATGTTGTGCTGATCTACACCAGAAGAGAAATGCCTATGCCCATCAGATACTGCAAAAAGATGAGAGATGAAAGTGTCACTCTCTTCTATTAGTAAGACTACTGCATGTCTAGGTGCTAGGATACTTTTTTAGATTATGAACTTTACACTCTAGGCATGATTTCTCACTAAATATCAGATGCTGATCTCAGTGCTTTAAAAACTGTAATGGGAAGGCCCTTATGCTTTTTTGTATCTTTAAGCAGTCACTGAGTCCTGCCAAGGCCCTGCCAGCCTTACAGGTTTCAGGGAATAGGCTTGAGTATTAAAACTTTCCACACTCTTGTATGTGACAGAAAGCTTATTCCAAGGACAAGCTAATTAAACAGAAGATGTCCATAGCCAATGGGTGAGGTCAGTCTGTTTCATTGCTTCATTAAATAGCCTTTTCCTCTTTGGCATTCAACAGTTTCTTGGTGCTTGGTTCCTGGGAATTCTGGCACTGAAAATACCTTTATCACTGCTTCTGTTTCAGTAAATTTCACAGTTTTTTCAAGCAAATAAGAATCTGAATGCATATGGTTTGGTTTATACAACATCTTCTAGCTAGGGGTATAAAATACTTACTAAACACGAAGCAATCTGTGCACTTATCATATAATGAAGCTGCAATACACTCAGTCTTAATCCCAACAACTATAGTTCAATGATAAAAATATGATACCTATTTCACAGGACATAGCTTGGCAAAAATCCACCAGCCCTACAAGAGAACAGTTACAGGTTTTGCTGTTTCTCACCTGATGAGTCAATAGCAGAAGTAGAAACACATTCCAAAGTCATGAGAGCTACCTTTTTTTGCTCCATACCCTAGATCTCATCACTCCCGTTTTTCTTTCTTCTTATCCAGTTCCTTTTCACATTAAATTTCATCTGTGAATGTGGAAAAAAAAAATAAAAAGAAGACACACCTAGTCACCAAAACAGTAGGATATGAGCATGTCCCAGGGCACTAAAGAATCAAAAGACACAATAATACTAATATATCAATACAGAGAAGGTACCAAGAAAGTTTGGAAGTGGATTTGGCTAGTGGATTCTGCTGATCCTGGCCTCTTCAAAGTACTCTCAAATTTATTCAGAATATATTCAACAGTATTACTCTTAAAAATTAAGGTTAGTGCATATTATCTTAACAAATAAATGATGATAAGATAGTCCCCATAACTCAAACTCTAATGGCTGGTGTGGCACTTGTTAGGATTTTGCTACATTACATCTAAATGCAGTGTTAAGATTTGGATAATGAGGAGTTTCTCATTGATCTTTTGGAACACAATAAACATGAAACAATATTAAGATAGATTTGTCAAGGATTATAAGAACTGACAATATTTTGTGAGTAAAAGATAGCAGAGTTTTAAAAATATAGCTCAGAAAACTATCTGATTCAGGAAAACTCTATGGAAATCTCTAGGAAAAAAAAAAGATACTATTTATCCTCAGACTTTTGGATTTGGTTTGATAACAAATGAGAAGAAAGGCTTCATACGATAAAGGATGCTTCTAAAATGCTAACACTGATGTGTATTTTTTCCTTTTATTAGTCTGTGGTTAGCCTTCATGAGCTTTTCACAGTGGACTACCAGAGTATTTTTATTCCTAAAGCTGAATAAGATATTACTACTAATATATCAGCTGGAATATAGAGAATTATTAACATCAAAACTTTTTACAGCTCATGTCACTAAACACAAGTAATTTTATTTCTAAGTGAAAACATCACAGAAGACATAATTTTTTAATCACGGAAAAAGCAAATAACTGCAACAAAATTGCAGTAGCCGGCACTTTTTTCAGTTGTGCTCACCTTCAGTATAAGACAAAATACTTGTCCTGAAGGAAATTACTGCACACTCTGCTTTAGGGATTCAGCTATTTTCATTCTTGATTCAAAAAACCTAATCTTCCTTCTGACTCTCTTCAAAGATATAGGTAATACTAGCCCCTGCACTCAGTGTTAAGTAGTAAAGGCCAAGGTTTACTCAGCCATGGCCAACTAATGTGCTGCTGGCTTGTAATCAGACACCAAACAGAACAGATGGCTTAACCAAATTTAATTTGTTACTTTATTTATCCTTATGCTGCCCCTTTCTCATATAAATATTAGACTTTTCTATTATACAGTTAGAAAAACAAGACAATGTTTAGAGCTAGTTTATTAGTTAGTCTGACAAATAACCATCAATCTTGAGATGCAAAATAAATCACTTAAGTAGGATTACAGGTTATTGGGTTTTTTCCGACCTAGTCTGGAATTAAACCAGCAAAGACAGCCATTAGAAATTCTAGCATTTAGTATTGCTTGCCAGCTTAGTAGTTGATGGCAGTAGCGCTGTATCAGTGATTGCTTGGAGAAAAAACAACATAAAACAGAAATCCCCCATCACATCCAACTGCATGGAAAAACAAAGACTTTCTTAGAAGCAAACTCAAGCATTGAAATCTGGCAGTCTTCTATTTCTGAGATGCTTCTCAGTGCTCAACAGGGAATGGTGACATCTGCAATTTGTTTGATTACTTCTTCTGATCATTTATTCATTGCAAGATCTGGGCTTGATCATTTCTGGGCAAGAGCCTGCAGTGCTACAAATTGGATCATTAATTGCAAAGTAAGTTCAAATCCTATGATTTGGCAAAGACAGTTTTCGATAAACAGACTCAGCACAGATTTGGAGTCTCCTTTTAGGAACACATTCATCATGGGTCATTAACATTGCATTTAATGCCAAATGCTCATTAATGAAAACTAAACAGATGTAAGGGTAGTGATGCCAACACTATTGTTTCTCAGATAGTTTAGGCACAACACGAAAGATAAACCTAAAAATGCTTTTATATGACTACATGTCATCTTATCTTGCCTACATGTAATGCCCACAGTAGTGCTTAAATTAAAAAATATCTACCTCTGATCCTTACATGATTAAATTAGAGAATATGCAAAAACAGTGAATGTGATATGTGGAGTATATGCACAATTCTATTGCCACTAAAAATTTTTACACCCTCAGTTTTGCAGACACCTGACTTACTCATAAGTTTCAGTGAATTGACCGAGGAAAGTACAAGTTCAATACTTCTATTGTCTGTTGCAAAAAAATAAATAAACAGATAAATCCCAACTGTGTTTCCTCTACCTTTGTCAGAGTTGGGCCCCATGTTATCCAGGAAAAGGGACAATGCTTTGTGATTAAGACTAGTCACACTGCAACATCTGATAGACCTCCACCATTACACAGGTAATGTGTATCCAGCAACCAAATTATTAAAAAAAAAAAAATTACAATTTAATAAAAATTCACACACAAAAGAAAAGAACAAAATAAATTAAACTCACTTTCTAATATCAAAAGTTTATCCAACACAAGTAGCGACATTCTTTAGCCAGCCCACCTTGAGACTTTCAGCTGTTTTCACAGGTGTGGAGTAAAACACACATTATAAACAGTATGCAAATAAAACAAGGCCAATGGAACAATCCATCAGTGTATCAAGGTGTTGTTCTGGCATATAATTGATAAGAAACAGGACAAAACAGGTTATAAAAGAACAGAAGAACTAAAAACCTGATTTTCTTTTCTGTAAGAAAAATGTGGGCCCTCTTGGTTCTCCTAGGTGCTGCAGCTGTTTCTGCTCACCTGCAGGATCTTGCCTTTGATGGGTAAGAACAGTCAGCAAGTTTGTATTTCCATAATTTCTTATGCCTGAGAAAAAGCCTTTAAATTGACTTACCTGTTTTAAACTGTCTTTTCCTCCCCTTTCAGGCAGAAGGTGTTTCGAGTGATTCCACAGAATGATGAGCAGGTAGAAATCATCACTTCCCTTGCCAGCAACATGCAGGTAAAGAACTTGGGGAAGGGGCTATATTGCATTTGAAAGAACACCTCTCCTTTTGTTCAGCTAACAAATATCTTTAAAAAAATTATGCTGCTGAATTAAAGATCTAATTTTGATTTCATTCAAGTCATCTGGAGTGTTTCTTCAGAAGAAACAGGACAAGGGGATGAAACTAGAGCAATGCAAATACTTTCCAATACTTTCCTAGAAAGTCTGGTTAGTCCAGCCTGAATACCAAAGTGCCCACCAGAATTTATTAATAGAATAAGTTAATCTGAAATGCTGTATGCAGTGTGGGGTGCTTTCAAGAATATATGCTTTCAAGATAAGACATGGAAATTCCAGCTACCAGAACTTTTACCACTATAGGCAAAACATTTTGTTCATGTAAATAACCTAAAAATTGACACATCAAATTGAACTTCTCAGTGGCCTCTAGTCTCTCATGTCATCTTTTCTTCTCTGACTTTCCTTTAAAGCTTCCGTTCTCTCCAACCAAGCTGTGTGTTTCTTACTGACCTTGATGTAGATATATGATGACACAACGACATGAGAAAAAACAATAAAGACAGCAAATGTGTTTTCAATATTTCTCTTCAGCTTTGATGTTGTAAAATAGCTGTTGGTGAAAAAAACACCATTATCTATAGGATGAAAGGATGGTATTTTTAACAAAGTACAGATGTGGAGCACTACTACCCTAGTATAGCATGCTGGAACAATATTCTGGAGAAGAATATACTATTGGAATGGTGCTGCCAATATTAAGAAATACCACGCATGCTTTTAAGTGTGTAGTAAAAAGGGATTGTTTTTCTTCTTCTTTTAAGCAAAGGAAATATCCCTGGACCATCATTGTTATAGAAACCAGTCAGTCAGGACTGATATAGTAGTATATCCTGGAACAGTCATCTCACTTGAAGACACTTGAACTTCACTTGAAGTTCATGTAAATGCTCACCAGCCCCTATCCCCTTTATGCTCATGAGATGAAAGGCTGAAAAGGTGTTAGGTTGGCAAACTAGATTTGCTTTCATTGGCCTTTAATAGGGCACTAAATTCAGAGATCTGGAAGCTGACTTCAGCAAAAACATGTGAAATAGTAATAGCACTGTCATTTGTCCACCCTGAACTAAACATCTTCTGAAGGCACAGGTTCCTCGTACCAACTTCAGTGAACTGAGTCTTAAAAGCACTCATACAGGCAAGTCTTTCCCAGCTCATTTGTGTAAAGTATTTGTGTGACATCCCTCTGTTGGTCAGTCAGTAGTCCATTTCTGTCTAACACTTATAGGCAAAAACCTCCAATGAAATTTGTACAAAGAATGAAAGAAGTCATAAAGACAGCCATAATATTCACAAGTCTGTACGCACTCAGATGTTATAGAATACTTGGCATTTGTGAAATGATCACTGCCATCTCCAGAATTCTGCCATATAAATTGCAGGGCCTAATAAAATCTTCTTCATTTCCAGTTAAAAATTAGGTTGATACTTCTGGCAGGCAAGGTCAGGTCAGCCTAATAGGACAGGAATGAAATTAGGTCTATTAATCACAGTCAACATCACACACACACACCCCTAAAAATCACAGCCATATGTATGTATTTATTTGTCTGTGTATTCATTTGGCCTCCTCCAGGTTGACTTTTGGCAGCCACACTCTGTCGTGCTGATAAGGCCAAAAATGCAAGTTGATTTCCGAGTTGAAGCTGACAAGTCTTTTGAGGTTGAAGATCTTTTGAAAGAAAGTGGAGTGGAGTATAGGTAAGTTTGCCCTCACTACCGTATTTTGAATAGAAGGAGAAAAATATGTTTGATCTTTTCATATTGGTCAACTGGTCTTCCTGTGACAAACTTCATCCTTCCTGTGGATGCCTCCACTGGGTTCAGCTTCCATATGGCAGTTCAAATGGATTGTAGCTGTTCTGCATTAAAGGAGTGAGATGAAATTTTCACAGGGATAAGACACAGGAGGCAAAGACTTACTACCAGGAATGTCCCAGAGGTGAAAGCTCACTGCAGTGCACAAGGATGGACTATGGATGGGACAAGAAAGATTTCCCAGTGAAGACAAAATGCAGCAAAGTTCTAGAAAGAGCCAGAAATTCCACCAGACAGGTTTGCATGAAAGTATCAGGGAACTGAAGCAGAAAAAGGTGAACCTCAAGGGCTACCATGAAGAGCTACCCACTGAGTTCTCTAAGCTGCAGAATGATAGCTAGAGGGACAAAATAACCCAACTGGTGACAAAGATAGTTATCAGGTGAAGGGCCAAGGGACTGGAAATAATACTCAAGTCACACAGCAGATCCATGGCAAAGATCCAAAGAGAGCTCTCAGTTGGCTTAAATATTTTGTAAGTAGATCACCCAGAAGCTAAAAAGCCCTAAGTTTCCATGACTGAATACAACTGCAGCATAAGTGGAGGGAACAGGCACTGCCACATTACACATCCCTGAGAAGAGAGTGTTGTAGTGAGTAGCACTAATGGGAGGGGAAGGAGAAAAGAGCAGGACAAGGCAACTGCTCATACTTAATCTCTTCCAGTCATGTAAGCATTAACTGAGGATGAGAAGTGGAGTGAGGCTGCCTGTCTTCATTGCTCCTTTAGCTTCACCTAAGGTTTGCAAATAGGCTCAGCCCAGCCTGGTTATCAGGCTTCTTCAATGTATAATGGATATTCTGTCAACACCATGTACTCAGACACTGAAAGTCAGTGTTACTTGATCAAATTCTCACAACTTCATTTGGCTGAGTGGAGAGGTTTTGTCTCTTAGCCCCACTGTTGTTGCCAGCAGACTGAGCTTCTCCACTGGGTACCACACAGTTCTCATTAAACAGAACTTTTATGATCTGGTAAATCCAAGGATAATCCATCCCTAAACTTATTTGCCTTTTGTTAGCCATGTCTGATTTGGATGCCACTGGGGGAACAGAATCTAAAAAACATTCTAGATTAAGTAATTTTCAATAATGCCACAGCCCACATCCAGCACAGGAATCCAATTTCAGTGGAATTTCCTCTTTGGCAAAGGAGGAGTTACTCTACATGTGCTAGTTTTTCCTATAACATTCATAAACTCCCTCAGGTCTGTGCACAAATCTTTTGATTGCAACAAAGGCCATAATGTCTGGAAGGCGTCCTTGACAAACTTGAGTTGAGCGTCCTTGTGACGACCCAAGCCCTTATAACTCTTTTGAAGTGCAGCTGCAGTACCATGACATCATGTCAATGTAGTCCTTTGTGCTGTTTGTTCTGAAGGCTGGAGGGGCCTCACAAACTGGCCTCCTGCTCTTCTATTCAAATCACAAATGATCAAGGACATATTCTGGAAGAGTAAGATTTGTAAAAATATTAAGACAAGCAGAAAAGCACTAGAAAAACAAGAGGGCTTCATTTTTTCATAGCCAAGGTTGAAATAGAAGCAAAAAGTCCTCAAGATTCTGCTCAACAATGAGCTGTGCCATTGTGTCAGACCTAGGGAAAGATGAAAAGGAGAGATCTAACCAGTCCAGACAGAATGTTGGGGTTTTCTTGCCATTGTGTGTTCTACTTTAATAGCCCACCACACGTGCAGTAAAGCAGCTTGGAGGATGGGTAGTGCCATCTGTAACAGAGCTGTCAAACCACACCTAAACTTTGAAAGCTTGGTTTGACAAAGAATTTTATGAGGCAAACATCTCTGAGTTGCAGCATGGAAGTGTTGAATTGCTGCAGTCTAACTGTCCTCCAGTGTCATAAATTCAAGAGAAGGCCCTTTTCCTACAGAGGCAGAGGCAATCTGGTGACATAAATTCAGCCCAGAGCTCACTTTCTACACACACTCTGTCTCGGCATTGCCAGTCTTCCCAAAGAAAACTGTTGCGATCCTGGAGGTTTGTTAGTACGGGAGTAAGTAGGCAAAGGCTAATTAGGAGAAAGCTATTGCTCCCTGATCATTCTTGCAGGAAGGCTGAGAGGGGAAGTAGGTTGAAACTTGAACCTAACAGATCTTCTTTACAAATGCATAAATCAACCCCTCCCCTGCATGTCACTTCGCAATCCATGTGACCTTACTTCCAGGAAGATTTTGAAATGTCTGCCCAGTACTTAATTGCCTGCCAGTAAACTGTATGCTTCTCTTTACACTTTTCCTGGTGCCCTATTGCAGAGTTCTGATTGACAACCTGCAGGCTGCACTGGATGCCCAGTTTGACAGCAAAGCTCGCACTGACAAACACAGCTATGAAAAGTACAACAATTGGGTAAAGGTAAAGTCTGGATGTTTGTCACTTCATCAGCTTGGTACCTTACCCTCTGTGGTCAGAATGGCTTCTGATATGCTTCCAGCCTTCTTTCCTTTTCCTCTTCTGTTTCATCCATTAATATGACAGCTCCTCTCCAAACTCTCCTTCCTCTTATCCTTTATTGCTCATTACCAAATTAATATGCATAACCCATCTCCCTGCACCTATTTCCTCCTCCTACTCCTCCCAGTGTCGCAAAGAAACTCTGCAGAAATCCAATGACAAGGCTGAATGCCTCACTACTAATTTGCTCTTTCCTTTTCACTCCTTCTCCCATCTCCACTGCTAAAAAACCTGATTCTTCATCTTCCACCATAAGCTCTCTCCTTCTCCCTCCTTTTTTCACAGGCACATTTATTTTTCCTGACACATAATCTCAGCCATATGTCACTCTTCACATCTTTACATGGCTCCCTATCATCCATTGCATCATAGTTCTTATACTTACTAGTATGACAATCTCCCTTTTATGTCTTTCCTTGCAGAAATCTTTCTTTTTTATGCAGATCATTGTCTGCTAAGCACCTGTTACATTTTCAAACAAGAAAATGTGTATGTCCTCTCTAACTGGTATCTATAGATCATACACAGAACTAATCCATTCTCTTCCAGAAGAACTCTCCTAAAACAAAAAAGGCAGTCTCCTTTTATAATACTATTTAAAAATAAGAACAAGAGTTCCTCTCACACTGCCAAGTTTATTGGCATGCAAAAAACCACCAACATCTATAATGTCAACCATTATTTCTAGTATTCTCTTGACAGTTTGTCAAGATCTGTCTGCTGTTTCCAGTCCTTCTCTTAGTTCATAGATAGCTCTTCGTGTGGATGTGACAATTTCATCTGTGAGCTTCTGAAGGCACCTATAACAAAGGGAATCTACTGCAATATTAAGATAATACAGGCTGGTATTATTGCCCTTAAATTATAAATACCATTAAGGAGATTTTCTTTCTTTTGTATCTGGCATTGGTAGATTGATGCTACAAATCCCTGTCCAGCACTTCTGTCAGTAATTCAAGAAAGATCATGAATAAAAGAGGCATGAAACTGAAAAACATCAATACATGTAGAAGATTTAAGGCATTCAATCTACTTAGCTTAACAAGAAGAACAGTTTTCCTTTATTAAGAGTGTTTAAGGATTGACAAGGTCATAAATACTTAGGGTTAGCATTCAAAGCTCTTTGCAATCCACCAGCCCTACTCCAATTAATGGGTTTAGATAAATTCATACTCAAAAATCTTAATTCAGACATATAACTCTAGTACAAGTAGGAACGAATTCTTGGAAATCTACAAACTGTATTAAATATTAGGTCAAATTAGATGCTCAGGACTGTTCTGACTTGAAGTCTGAATTAATGACTCTGGACCTGAGGACAGAGACATCAGTAAATGTAACCTCCTTACAAAACAGATAGCTGCTTGGACTGCTGACATTGCTGCTCAGAACCCAGGCCTTGTCTCTCGCAGTGTGATTGGGGAAACATATGAAGGACGGCCAATGTACCTTCTCAAAGTAAGTGCTCTGATTTCTTTGTGCCAGACTTTTCCTCTATTAACCTCCACAAGAATATGAGGTCTATTAAAACACCAATGATACTAAGATAGTAATATAAATTTTGCAGAAAATTAATACACGTTCACTACTGCTGTGATTTTTTTCACCTTTTAAGATTCTTTTTTTAAAGGGGCATAATGAATTATCAGAAGTTCAGACATATACATTTAACCACACTTCTGAGAGCCATCTGAATGAACATCTACCTTTGTATTCCCTAAACCTGCTGTTTGTAAACCCATTTACTCTAAAAGGATCTACATATGTCAGTATCCCTAGCAAGAGGCAACATATTTGTTTGTATCTTCAGAATTTTTCACATAATTCTTACAAGTAAGTAAGATACTATGACTTAAATAAAGGTGAAAGGATAAAGATTACTTGCCCAAATTGCATAAGCATATTATTTAGAATAATATATCGGCTGAGAAAACAAGATCAACTCTTGGAGACACTACAGAAAATAAATTAACAGTGCAGAATAATCAAATAATGGGAAGGGGGCTTATCTACGTTAATAAAAATGGAATTTATTAAGAGTCTATTGTTTTAGCTTGAATATCACAGTTAGCTACAGCTGAGAGCATGCTGTGGTTTTGCAATTAATCAAGGAATGCTATATTTGTATGAAGCTTGACTTTTTAGGTCAGCAAGCTGGCTGACTGACTTGTTCTGCATAAAAATTTATTCAAGACCTGGGTTTTTGTTGTTGTGGTTTTTTTCCTAGGTGGGAAAAAGTGGTCCAAATAAGAAGGCCATCTTTATGGATTGTGGTTTCCATGCAAGAGAGTGGATCTCCCCTGCATTCTGCCAGTGGTTTGTGAAAGAAGTCAGTAAGCTTAATGATGAAAAAATATTTTACAAAATGCAACTATGTTTAAGAAAATCTTTAGTAAGCAGAAAGAGCGGAGGCCACTGCAGATTGCCTCTTACCTCTAATTACCTGTCTGCATATCCCTTCTGTCACCTCAGATGGTTAGGGTGTAACTCCTTAAACCAGATCTTAATGGTTGAACCTGTAATCATTCAGCAGTGTAAGACAACATAAAAATATGTCTAAGAGGTACTGACAATTCCAAGAGTTATTTTCACAGTCTAGAAAGAGTTATTTTTGCAGTCACCTGTAGTCAGAGGAAGGTGAGAGACAAACAGGTCTATTAACACTCTAAATACAATGTTCTTTACATAGTCATAAGGAGTAAGGAATAAGGAAGTTCAAGGGCACATAAGAAGGCATCTATATGCACATCAGAACAGATGTCTTGCTACAGCATCAGGTGCTATATTCCCTGCAACCAGGTTTACTCAGCAAGGAAACAGACAAGGTGGAGACCTGCCCTCAGCTAAGCATGGAGTGCACTGAGGAAATGTACACAAGAGAAGAGGAAGACCATTGATGAAGGTCCCTGAACTCCACTCAGGAAGAGGGAAATGCACACACATCACTTCAAGCTGCCACTTCAGGTTGTTCAGAATGGTTTCTAAAACAGGAAACCATATTAATGAAAGAGCTGCACAAGTGAAACTACCTTCACTTCAGGCTGGGATTTTTTAGGCCTTGAATTAAACAATTTTATCTCCTTTACCTTTTCCTTCTCCTCACCAGCAACATAAAGCAGGTGGGAGTTATCAAATGCTGCAGTCTTCTCCACAGAGCAGAGGTATATTCCACCTCAGCAGGGGGAGACCGATCAACTTAGCAGAACAACTCACTGATATGCTCAAATTCTTTAAGAATTCCTGCTTTAAAATTTAAAAACAACAACAAAACAAACAAAAAAACAAACAAACAAAAACCAAACACACACAAAAAAAACCCACACAACCCAAAGAAACAAACAAACAAAAAAACCAGAAGCAGCAGCTGGGATTTAAAACTCAGGCAAAGGAAAGCCAAAGTACATGAATGAGCCATTCTGGCAGAGGCCTTGGTGGCAAGTATCATCTCAGTCTTGTCAGACAGCCATGCGGTTTTGTGTAGGGAGCAGTGGAAATTGAAAGTGACATCTCAGTGGAGTCAATGGGAATGTGATTTAATTACCTCCTAATAAGGCTGCAGACAGTATGTGCTGCCATTTTTCTCTTAGCAATTCACGTCACTACAGCTGTCACTTCTGCTGTCTGGTCACTTAATTCATGGGTGGGTCTGACACCATCGGTGGCTCTGCTCACTGAATCCAAGTGTGGATAGGCAGAAGTGCTTGAAAGGCTCAGTCCTATGAGTGTCACCTGTTCACTTGGAATTGCTTCTAGACAGAAAAGTAAAAAAACAAACAACAAAAAATAGAGAAAACATGAGCAAGGTGGATTGTTGTATGTACTTCCAAAAAAACCAACCAACTAAGGATAAAACACCAAAACAGGAAAAAGTAAGTTTTAGTGAGCTGAAACTGCTTTTCTAGATTCTACATCCGACCTTCCCATTTGCTAGTTACAAGACAATAGCTGCTTTTCTCTATTGCCTTGCTCCCTGTGTTGTCCTTTACAGCCATGTAGAGTAAAGGAAACATGGGTGCAACATACTTGGAGCAAATGTCCATGGTCACTGCACACTCCCCTTGACACTGATACAGATCTGTGAATGCACATACAAAGGGTCAGTCTATGAACAATCAGGATATACAGGTTTATGGCCGGAGTTACGTTTGTTTTTCAATATATGTCTGGAAAAGTGCAGGGACATATTCTGCATCCATAGCATTATGACTGGAAATGTGCATGGATGTTCTTTGGAAATATTCTCTATCATTTTGGGTAATGATGAAATTTCTCCACACAACAGATATAAAAAATGGGAATAATTATTTTTGCTTTTCACATAAACCAAACCCAAACCTTTAAGATTATAGGATGGAGGGAGAGTATATGGACAGGAACTTTGCTGTCTTTAAACAAGAAGCCAGTAAATGGAAGTGTCTGTCCCGTGAGATGTACTGTCCTGTTCAAAATCTACATTGCTTTACCATATAATTTATCTACCAGAATGAGTGTTTTCTCACAGCAGTGCAGTTTGAGTCAGTGTAAATCCTTAAAGTACATGTAATATCACCGTGGAGGAATGACCTGGATGGCTTTGCCCATCACATCCATTAATTCCTGATCCAGGCCTAAGCCTTTACATACACATAGGAGATACAGTTATATGAAGACATCACCAGCTTTTTCTAATTTCCTCCAACTAGGCTGTTGAGACCTATGGAAAAGATACTGTCATGACCACACTTCTCAACAGCCTGGACTTCTATGTTTTGCCTGTTGTTAACATTGACGGTTATGTTTACACTTGGACAAAAGTAAGTACATTCTTTCTCAAGAAGAGTATTGCTGGAAGAGTCAACTGTTGGACCTGTCTTAGTTTTGATCTATGCTTCACCATTCTATTTCAGGATCGTATGTGGAGAAAGACACGCTCTAAAAATGCTGGTAGCAGTTGCATTGGTACTGATCCCAACAGGAATTTTAATGCTGGCTGGTGCAGTAAGTGTCTCCTAACAATAGCTGTGAACAATCATACACTGTATGTATGACTACTTCTATGTACACACACACATATACACACATATATATATATATTTACACACACAGACACATATATAGAAGAGTACACATACTCTTCTATGAAGAGTTCAGAAGAGAAATTGAATGAATTTGCTTTTGGTTGGTTTCACTCAGCGGAGAGGATTTCTTTTGAGTGGTTTCCACTTGGCTGGTTCCTGGAAGTGTCCTAGAAATGGGGGAGATTTGCAAGGAGAGAATTATTAACTACTGAAGCAAATCAGCATCCCAAATCACTTAGATAACATAGAGCTCTACATCAATACTCATGTTCTTCCAACTATGCACACTCTACAGGGCATATTTATTGAATGCTATGTCATCTTGCTCAGTGTCTTAACTATGCAATACAATATTCTTTCCTCTGATATGCCACGTGTGTCAGTAGAATTTCCAAGGCTTATCTACAAAAGCTTTGTAACATGACTCTCCTGACAACCAATATTTTCCATTAAATACTCATTAAATTCACCTTTCTTCCCAGCTCTTGGGGCCTCAAAAAGACCCTGTGATCCCACTTACTGTGGCTCTGCACCTGAGTCTGAAAAGGAGACCAAGGCTTTGGCTGATTTTATTCGTGAACATCTTTCTACCATCAAGGCATACCTGACAGTTCACTCCTATTCCCAGCTGCTACTATTTCCTTATTCGTATACATACAAATTACCAGCAGACTATAAGGAACTGGTAAGTCTCTGTCATTTTGACATAGTGAAAAGAATAAGTAAAAATCATCACTTGCTATTTAGGTCCATTTAACCTCAAGCAGTTTCTTTAACAGCTGGAAATAATCTGTACTGCTAGTTTTTGAAAACACTTCAGTCTTTCATAGCAAGAACAAGGGAAACCATGATGGCTTCAAGAAAGTTCAAGCACAGGATAAACCCAAGAGCCTTATTTAATTTCCACATACACAATGAATTTGCCCCAAGGTCAGGTTTCTCTTCCAGTCATGCTCTAAAGAAATCCACTATGCTGTGCAGAACTGCCTCTTCCTGACTCAAGAGGCTGCAGCATATGCAGCTTTAATACATTACATAGAACCATTATGCCTGCTCAGTCAAGCTATCAGCTTGATAAGGTTGCAGTAACTATGAAATGACTGAGCTGGTATCATTAACAGCTGACAACCAACTCTGTCTACCACTTCCCACCCAACCTTAGTTCTCACTGAAGTAAAATTATGAAACTCCTGTTGATGGAGGTTCAGGACAAGCAGGAACTTTTTGTTAACAATATAATTGAAAACAGTTTGATACAAAAGAGGTTAAAAGTTTCCATTCTGAGGCCTTTCTAAACAGGTCTGGATTCAAACACCTTTTATTTGGTAGAGGAGAGGATTAATGTGGTGTTTTAAAGGACAATGTCTCTGTTATTCACCCTAGAGAAAGACCACACCCTAACACCATTTAAGTAAGATAACAACTGTCTGGATTATTCTTCTTAATCCTTAAAAACAGAGAGAAGCGTTAAAACTATTATATCTGTATAAAATTTGTAAACATTTTACACAGCCAAAGATCAACAATCATGACTTCAGTTCTCCAGTATATAGGCAATTAGAAGCTGTTGGCAGGGATGAGAACACAGCAAAGCAAAACAAACAAATTTTCATTCTCTCTTTTCCCTGGATGCTGCCAAAAGTCCAAGGCAACAACACTGTGTGTTGCTCTGCTGTGCAGGTTTGACAGATTTATGAGTGCTCCCAAATAGATGTCATGATTCTGAAGCACAAATACAAACTGAGGCCAACAGTGAAGTTTCTTGTTACATTTTTTGCTACATTTTACAGCTTCAAAAAGAGGCTGAAATTAAGATGAAGATTGTGTTTTCTTAATTTATATTCCAGAAATTTTAAACTGCAATTATTCCAGGGAACTGTAATAACTTATTGTCTTCAGTTTTCACAAAAGCTTTCCACTTCACACATTGCAGTTCAGTCTGAAGTAATAAAACACCACAAAACCCTTGAAGCTCCTTTGTTGTCAAGATCACAAAGTTGCCATGTGTTAAAAATTTGCATGACGTTCTGCCCAATATTTTGAATCAAGAGCAAACATGATGATACATAATTAAAAATACAGCATGTTTTCATGGTCTTAAAAGGGAAAAGTTCACATTGACAGCTCTTTATTAAAACAGTCCTTAACAGTAAGAAAGAACCTATGATTTCTAGGTTTTCCAATTATTTTATTAAGTTATTATATTAGCAATGTTCTTTTCTAGTACATGGTAAAATGTAATTTATCACACATACTAAGGTCCTACAATTTTTAGCAAAAATTGGACAATTCTGCTATTACCATTCAGCATAAAAAAAACCAAATACCTCAGCAATGCAGTCTATATATTTCTTTTCAACCATTTGATTTCATGCTGTAAGTTAAGCTTTCCAACATCACTTTATCCTATATTTTAAATCTGACACACTGCTCTCAGGGAGAGTTCTATTATTTTCCACTACAAAGCAATCAAAATCTCATCACCTTGAGGAGGTGACCTTATGAATGTTTTTCATATCTTAATTAAGGAAAAATATTTCCCTTTTTGGTGATCCCAACAAAAAGACAGCAGGATCCCAGAGGTGTTCAACATCTGCAGTATCTGATTATAACAAGGGATGACATCTTGCCAAAAATCCTTATTTTAGAGAAGATCAGAGTATCACCCAATCAACACTGCCTCTAGTTGGGATAATTAAACAGAAAGGGCCTAACTCACTCCAATGTCAGTGAATTAAATAGAAAGACTGACATCAGCAGGCTTTGGGTCAGGTTCAAAAGTGCAGATTTTCAGGTTACTTCAAATAACTAAAACACAGTCATTTATGATGTGACTAAAGAAAATGCAAGATTTTCAATCAAGAACTGTAGTTGTTTGAAATGAGACAGCTACTGAAAGAGGTATATTTTGTATGCCAGTTGTTGTGTCTTATGTCTAAAAGTTCTGTCTAGATTTAGAATTTAGAGAAATGCTGAAGAATGAAAATCTCAACTTTTAATATAAATTGTTTGGAAAAATAAAAGGATCATAAATCATTTCACAAATGAAGGAACAAAATTTATAGTGCCATTATCTTATCTTAGATGTTATTTTTACTCTGACAGATCTAATAAATTAAAGGAAATGCAGTTGCAATTTCTTATCTCTTTCAGTGAGCAACTGGACACGTGCTTAAACAAAACCTCAGATGTCTGCTTATCATTAACAACATTTTGTTCCATTGTATTTAATTAAAGCTAGTGTAATACATGGGCCTTCTGCTGCATTCCACTGTCTGAGATATAGAAGGCCACAAAAATAGAGTAATTTGAGATTGAAGACACTAAGTCTGCAGAATAGAAAGATCTAGAGAACGCTTGTACTTTCCTCTTCTGCAAGCATATTGAACAGCCTGTCCTTGGGACTCAAAAGACTTTTACTGTTCAAAGCCTCAAGAAATCATCTGAAGGCATAAAACTGTTCTCAGTTTGGTTTCTCAGGTAGAACAGGGCACCCTGGGAATTGCAGACATCCTTTATGCTCCTCTACATTGCTATAGCAAATGAGCACAACCCCAAAGTTACTGTAATGTACTTTGAGCTGGGGATCAGAACTATCCTACAACCACCCCAGCACTTGGGAGTGAAACATGATGAAAGTCACCAATGTCCCTTCCTTCCCACAAGTTCACACTCTGTTTCTTAAATGTAGAAGCAGTGAGGATCTCAGCCCCACAGCTCACAAGGACTTTCCCAAAACTTTTCTCCCTTTATTCAGGGCTGTTGTTTTGTTCCCTTCCCTGTGCCCCACCCCTCCTCTCCCTCCCTCCCGTCACAAGTTTTTGCACAAAACTTTCACTGTTATCCAATCAATACTTCAACAACAAAAATAAAAAACACCCAAGACAGAAAAATCTAGGTCAGGAATTTATCAGAAGTTACACAATATTCTTGTGATGACACCCTAAAAGAAATATGTACTTCTTTTGGTGAATCACATTTTTTGCCTGCTTGATAATCCTCTTGACTCATTCTTTCCTATACCCTGGAGTGTTATCCTGCCACAGAACATACACTTGAATCCATGTCTGACAGAGAACAGAAGCATTAGTTTGCACAATTAAAAAACATGCTTGGCAAGGCCAGTATCTCTCCAAACCCCACAAAGATTCTTTTAATCTTTATTTTAATATTCAGATTTCTGTTCTCTTGTAATAATAAAAAATCACACTTCCCATAAACAGTTCAGCCTATATTTTTGTAATCAGTTCATATTTTGGCTTTGGCTTCCTATTAGGTTAACCCTACATTTTCCTCATTTGCAGCAGACAAATCTAGCTCTATCAGTTCTTGTTTGTATTTGCCTTGGCTCTGAACTATGATTTTATAGAGCAGAGGAATGTGCATCGTACCCTTCCTTTCCATGTTCAATTCCATCTCTCAGTTGAACAACAAACTCAGCACCAAGTACATGTCTGCAGCCAGCTCACTCTCAATGTCAGAGTAATGGATGTGTGTCCTGTTACAGTTTGGCAGGCTACAGAATATTGTATTAATTTACAACCCAAGATCATTTTCTAGAGATAAGATTTCAGTTTGTATTACTTGAAGGCATACTGGCCACTTGGGTTATTATTTAAGCTCACCAAAATTTACCCTCTATATTGGGTTGGTCTAGCACTTCATTTCCTCTTGAGTACTTAAAATAGGATAGAGTAGGAAGTGGAAACATGGAGACTCTGTGTACCCTGCAATAAGAGTGAATTTCAAATTTATTGCATGACTTTGTGAATACCAGTCTGATTATTTAACCTGATGCCAGGGAGAAAAATCTTTTTAACCCTGACTTTATTCCTGAATGTATGTGTTTAACATACATGAAGACCTGTGGGCAAGAATTTTTGAACAATAAAACTCCTACTATCTAAAAGACTCATAGCAATGAGGAATTGCAACCTATGCTGCTATTCTATCTGTGCTGTTGCAAACTCCTGTGATTGTACACGTAAGTAGTTGTAAAGCCAACTGGGAAGCACAACAAACAGGAAAGGGGGAAGAACAGCAAAATTTGGAATTGGCTTCACAGCTCCTCCATGGAGATAATTACCTATTAACACACAGAAGATGCTTAGAATGATAATTTATCTTGTCACTTCAAAACTCCAGATGTGGTAAGAAAGAGAAGTCAGTAACATATCTTTCATTAAAAGCTAATAACTGAAAAAAGAGGTTTAAAGGTTGTGAACTGTGTAGGGTAATTAATGGCAACTGAGAACACAACTGCTTTCTCACTGGCCCTCGCACTCTGTACACAAGATCAAACAAAATACTAATAATGCTGTGTCAACACAGATGGGTGATCAGTGCAGGCAGTGCTACCTTCTGCTGAAATGACCAGTTCTGAGAGTTCAGCTGCATGGCAGAATCTGAAAAGCCATTTCTGCTCCCAATTACAAGATATTAATTTGGAGTTATTTCTAGGACTTCAGAGCATCAGTTGTTTCTCTGCTGCTATAACTCTCAGCAAAATTTTCCTTGCGAGAGGGATTCTACCAGTAAAAAAAGCCCAAACAAGCAAACACCAAACAAACCACAACAATTCAGTTATGCAAAGAGATCTAGAAAATCACTCAATAGCAAACAGCATCCTCAAAGGTCAGAAAGACAGTGAAGTTTCTCCTTACCAATAACATACAAGCTCAAAAATCCTAACCACTTTTGAAAAGTTAAATATTACTTTCCCATTTGGAAAAATGCTATGCATTATTTATATATGTGTGCATAAATCTCCAGGCTATTGCTTTTTTACAGATGGTTTTGAGTAACTGTGCTATTGCAAAAAGAAAAAAAATTCCTCATATTTTGTATTGATAGTCACAAATATTTAGTTAATTTTTATTACTCCTGCTGTTGTTGTTATTAAGAGGTTAGTATTTCCTATAAAGTTGATTATTATTATTTTTTTAATCTTTAAATTTTGGACTACAAATCTACTAGGAAAGTAAATGGTATTTACTTATGAGAAAAAAAAATCAGATACAAAAAATTCAGATAAAGTTTCATTTCATGATGAAGTCATAAATCCTCAGTCATGTTTTCACTTAGGAAAGGTCATTTAAAATACTACCTTGATCTCCAGCCTGCAGAGCGTGAGGAAGTTATTTGTTTGGATTCCTGGCCCTTAACAGCTGGAAATCTCCACTGCTCTTTCTACAAATCTCTCTTTTTGCAACTTCCTGGCCATTAATATAAAATCCCTCAGGTAAAAAAGACTTCCTGACAAACTTTTTCTGGTATCTGTTCTGGTATTTATATTTAAAGCCAAAATTTGGCACCTGAGTGAAAGGAATGCCCCACTCTTCCCAAAAAGCAGCTCTGCTGTTCTATTGTCCTTACCATGCACTTAACTAAAGAGAAGAAATACAATTTATCAATAGGTCCATTCATAATATCAGACTGTCCTTACAGTTCAACTTCCAGTTTGTGCATATGTGAAAAGAGGGAGAATGAGTTTACATTTAAAAATTAATTTCTAGTCAGAGAAGATTTGATCCAAGCTCAGCTGCTGATTAAATGTATACATTACAAACAAAAGATGATGAAGAAAACATGGTATCACCAGCAAACGTTAGTCTCCAATGTCTAAAATACACTCAACATGTGTTAAAAATTATTACAGATTTTAGAAAAATCAACTTAAAGGATTCAGAAAACCTAAACAAACAACAAAAAAAAACCCAAACAAACAAAACAAAACGAAAAAAAACCCCAACACTGTACAGAGCTCAGCTACCCCAGTTGTTCTGAATCCAAGATTGTGAAATGCAACAACATTCTTTGAACAATAGAGGGGCCAGAAACCAAACCCCACATTTATGTACAGCCAATACTATAGGCGGAAGGACAAGTTTCTAACACTCTTTGGTCTGCCTTCTTTAAATATTCTTAATGTGCTAGGTGACCACAAATTCCTATAGCAAACTCCCATAATTCTAAAAAGTTCAAAATGCAACATGGGGAAGCACTTGAAATTCTGCAATACAGTAGGTTGCCTGTGCCAATGCAAACATATTTTGAGAGATGAGAAAGCTCTCTCCCTTTACTAAGATTTTCTAAACCCATTATCCAATATGCCTTTAAGTCATTCACAGGAATGCTTGAAGTATAAGGATGAACAGAGAACATTTTACAATTTATCTTCAACTTGGAAGCAAGCCAGAGTGCAACCTACAGAGAAAGGAGCTTGAGGAAATTCCTGGAATAGGGAGCCATTCAGCTGTGAGCTATAAAGAAAGATATGGCAACCCATTGCTTATTCTTATACCAAACATCTGCTTTCAAAAATATTTCATATTTATCATCTGTTAGTAATAGTTTTCATGTTTTATTACCAACTTGCTGTATAATGAAGAACTGGAAAAGCCACACATTTCAAAGAAAAGTCTGTAATTTTCCTTAATGCAAATACACAAAGCTTCATGGTACTATTGATGGGCCTGATCCAGCCCCCACTGAAATCAGCAGGAGTTCAACGAGTCCCTCTGTGCATAGGAAATGAACTGAAATTAATGAGACTATGTATGGTTCCAAGGTAGCTTATATTTTTTTTCTGGCTGTTAATAGTTACAAGACTTCCTCTAGTACCAGTGTTCAACACCACTGACAAAGCTGAATCTACTCTGAATTTATAGCTACATGAAGAGAAGGAAATGAAAGGCTATTGGATGTTCCCAATTTACTGTACCAAGTTCTTACTCTTTTCTAAGATCCACTTATCTCTAAATAAGATTCCTTATTTAGTTTAGTCTTGTACGAGTTTAGTCTTGTACGAGTTTATTGTAAGTATAGAAAATCCTTTTACCAATTGGCCCCTTACCTATCCGAGCTATACTGGACTATACAGGAGGCTGTACATCAGTAGAACAATACAGAGGCTGGACTATACTCCAGCAAAGCTTGGAGAACGAGCTCTTTACTGAAAAGCTCTTTTCACAACAACAGGACAAGCTATCCGTTGTCAGCTACTGACATCTAGTAATTAGAGGTGAACAACAGTTTTCAAATAAAAACTTCTCAAGTGTGGCTTTTCAGTTTATTCAACTATGCATTCACTCAGAAAGCTTCTGAAAATCTGTATTTATCATTCTTCTTCTCCTACAGAATTCCATTGCTCGTGCTGCATCCAAAGAGCTGGCCAGTTTGTATAATACCAAATATACATATGGCCCAGGAGCTAAAACAATTTGTAAGTACTGGCCTAAATATGCTATCCATCTAGATTGTGTCTAGAACTACCAAACGCAGTTTTGTAGGGATTCTAGCTCCTCTTCCTAACTAGTCCCCTTCTTTCTTCACATGCATCTATCTGTAATTTCTAAAATACGGGATGATATACTCCTTAAGGATTCCAGGGAGTGTGTGACCGCTTGGAAGGTGATGTGATAAAGTGTTTAGGAATTCATGTGCATAGTATGAATTCCTAAATCATACACAGTTTAGGTTTAAACATAAAAATCTCAAACTGGGATTTTCTGCATTTCCAGTATCTCTAAATCGAAGTGAAAAGACAATGTGAATCCTAAAGAAAGGCTCCAACTACTCTAGCAACACAGATAATTATTTCTTTTACATCGCATTACAATCTGAGAAACGTACTAATTACAATTCCATTCTTCTCCCCACCTTGGGAACTCAGCTGTCAGGATAAGACCCTCACAGTGTCAAAAGTTGCCAAATCTAGATTTATAGTACTTGAATATCTCCTGCATTTAAGATCTCCTAATTTACCTAAATATGGAAACTAGTATATTTTCCCTATTTCTCTTTCCTTCAATAATTTTTTAAGTTTCTCCTCATTTTTAGAATATGTTTATATATAATTCTCCTTTAAAAATGTTTTGGTCATGCTTAGCAATTCTAGAGGCCCTTTCCTTAGCAAAAGAGACTGCCTTCATTGTATCAAAATACTAGAAAGAGAAGGTACCATTTGTCCAGAAGAAAAAGACTGAGCTGATACCCCAGCTCTGCAGTTCTTTCAGATCTCTATAAGCCTCAAAAAGCTGGGCAGTACAAGGGTATTTGCTTCTGCTACAAAATCTTTCCAAACAACTTCATGCAAACATGTAATTCTCCTGTTCCTTGGACATTCTTCCTATGGTCTCCCCACAATATTGACAAGGAGGGAGCAATTTAGCTTGTTTACATTTTCTTGCACTCATCAACTGAAATGAAATTCACAAAAGGCCTAAAAACACAGAAGTTTTTTCCATAAATGGGAGAAACTGATCAATTCACTGAATATTCCTTTTTATCTGTTCTTCCTGCATTTCTGGCTACATGACTTAACTCCAAATCATACCACATTTCAATGTGAGGTTTATAGTACATTCTTTATCAACAGATCCTGCTGCAGGGGGCTCTGACGACTGGGCTTATGACCAAGGCATCAAGTACTCTTTCACTTTTGAGCTCCGAGACACTGGCAGATACGGTTTTCTTCTCCCTGAATCTATGATAAAGCCAACTTGTGAAGAGACTCTACTTGCTGTTAAATATATTGCCAATTATGTCCTTAAGCACTTGTATTAGATTGGAGTTCCAAAAACTATTAAAGAAGGTTTTACTCACAGATGCCTTCCTTTTTATTCTTCCCCAACAAGAGGTTCATTTCTCTCTACTTAATGTTCCCAGTTATATCCTTAGTCCATCATAGGTCATTAAAACTGCAAATTTATCAAGAGAAAGTATCTTTTATTAAGGCAACTGAAATAGCTGGGGAGGGTCTAAAAGAGTACAAGAAGCCTAATTAACATAAAGTAAAGGTTGCCTTAATGATTAAAGACAGGCAGAGCATTAGAATTTATACAGCCTGAACACTAAACAGAATGAAAGCAACTAGGTGATTCATACAAACACATTTTCATCCAACCACTCATCACACACTTCTAGAACTATGTTAGCTGTGAAGTTTCTCAAAATCCACCCTGGATCTGCCCTGTCACTGAAAACTAGTTTGGATCTGAGGTCACTGCTAGTTCAATCTAAACTCGGGGCTGAAGCTTATAATTACTCTTGGTTTTAATGACTAAGACTTGATATGAATCGTGCTATAAACTACCCTGCATTTAAGGCTGTCACACTCGCTCCAGTAGCATTTCTCAAAATATTCTCAGAGCCCTGGTACTTCCTGGGGCCCCACATGTTCCTACTGTCATGAGCGGAAGAATCGTAAACAGCCATAAAGACTAAGTCTGGTGATGAATGATTAACTGTTCCTTTCATAAGAAGCTGTAAAGAATTCCCCTTTCCCAATCAATTTTCTGTACAGGTAATGCGGGACAGATTGGGTCAGAGTGAGTAAGAGTGATAAATAGCCACTCTGGGCAGCTTCCTCACGCAGCTGCAGGAAATGTGTTTGGCTTTTAGTAAAGCTGTTTAGAGCTTGGCTAATATCGGACACACTCTGCAGAAAGATGGGGGAAAACCTTATGTCAACACAGAACCTGGCTGATCTCCTTGCCATTGCTGGCAGCTCTGAACAGAGACTTCCACTGTCCCTTGGTGCTCCTGGAATTAGCACTGTTTCTGGCAGGTGCCTAGTTGATACACTCAAAACAGCCCATGAAATGCATCTTACAAAGAAAATGGCACTCTCAAGAAAAATCAACAAATTCAGACCTGTCAAAAACTAAGCGTTCTGCTTTTTTTGCCTCTTCTATGTGGAGGGAAAGACAAGGTCCAGTTCACTTTTTCAATTCACAATTTCATTTACAAGTATGAGAAAAAGAAAGGAACACATCCACTAGCCCACTCAAATTAGCCCAGCAGCATTCAGATTATACTAGTCCTCACACACGACTGATCCACCTGGTTTTGATCCCTGGTGAAACTGAACCCATGTGTGAAAGTAGCACGTACCAGTAAAAAGACATGTCATTCTGTTTTGCAACAGAAGGGGGAGAAGGATAATCAGCATTACTAAAAATAGCACAGCATGCAAGTAGAACATACTGGCCAGCACCAAACATGTCACAAGGGTCAGAAAAATAAATTACTCAAAATAAAAAATATTTTGGCTAATTTTAACTAAATATTAACAACCACCCAGGGACTATCCTGACTATCACTGTATTATTCGGGAAATACCACAGGCCTTACAACGAACTGAAGGTGAATTGTCAATACTTAGCCCTGTTTATTACTAGGATGGCTTTTTGGGGGACTGCAGGCAACCAAAGACACAATTACAATTACCATTGAGGGGCAAGTCATGGCACTTGGCAGCTCCCCAGTTTTAGGGACACCCCAGTTAACTTAAAACTTTGACTCCGAGGCAGGATATGGCACACATTTGGTAACTCTGACATTCACAAAGTCACATCACAGCAAGGGAGTGATACACAGCCTTTCTGTGCCATCTCCACAAAAGGCACTGACTAGCACCTCTGGTCAAATTACATAGATGCAGAGAGGAAGAGCAAATAAATGCGATATATCATCTGTTTGGAACATGAAACAAAGAATATATGGGAGAAATTTAAGTAGGAAAGGACACTGTGCTAGCAGGTAATCTGCTAGGGCAGAGACACTGAAAGAAAACACGGAGAGGAAGCAAAGGTTCAGCAACAAGTCACAAAGCTTCAAATTACCACATCACTTTCAAAAAATATAGAAATAGTAGAAATAGTTATTTGGAGGCAATTTCTCATTTATGAAATAGTTCTTAGAGAGACCTAGAAGAGACATAGGAAAAGAAATTAAAACATAAATGGATGACAGAGGTACATTTTGACATTTGTAAACAGTGAAGTTTTTTTCTAACCCTAAGAAAAATTTCCAGTGTTCTCCAAACTGAGTATTTGTCTTGCTTTTTAAAACCAAATCAATAAAGGAATAGTAAATACTTTACCAATGTTAAAATATAAATAGACCCCACCTCACAATCTGTGGTTTTGATGTTTCTTTAATTGCACTGTTTAAGCCAAGTCTTCAGTGTGAACACTATAAGCCCACACTGCAATTTCATAGCATAGATGGCTATTTTTAACTATAATAATTTTTTTTTTTTTTAAGCTATGAAAAACCAGGGGAGTAACTCTGCATTCCTGACACACCTGGGAAGTTTGTCAGGACTGGAAGGCTCTATCAAAAATACCAGCAGCACTCAGGCACAGCAAGGAAGGCCAGCAGTGTGCTGGGCTGCCCCAGGCAGAGTGGTGCCAGCAGGTGAGGGGGAGTGATCCTTCTCCTCCACCAAGCCTGATGAGGCAAGATCTGGAGTGCTGGGTCCAGGGCTGGGCTTGCCAGTACAAGAGACAGGGACACACTGCAGCAAGTTCAATGAAGGGTCATAAATACAATGGAGGGACTGGAGCATGTCAGACAAGAAGAGGCTGAGCTGCAACTGTTGGCCCTGGAGAAGTGAGGGCTCTGAAGGGTCTATGTATGAGAATTTAAAGGTGACAGAGCCAGGCTCTTTCCAGCAGTGCTCAGCACTAGGACAAGAGGTAATGAGCACAATTTAAAGAACATGAAACTGCAGGTGCACACAGGGCAAGACTTTTTTACTGCACAGGTGCCCAGACACTGGAACAGGTCGCCCAGAGATGTTGTGGAGTCTCCATCTTTGGAGATGTTAAAAATCGATTGGACACATCCCTGGGCAACCTGCTTTAGGTCACCCTGCTTTGAGCAGGAGATTGAATTGTGTGGTCTGAAGAAGTCCCATTCAACCTAAACTTTTTTGTGATCCTGTGACATTAATCTCTGCCTGATGGAGGTCAGCCAAGGACTGAGATGAACAATTTCAGCTTTTCCAATTTGATTTATATTGCTTTTTTAATTAGATATATAGAAATGGACCAATTTGTTTTCTTGGTTAAGAATCACATAAAAAAATGTACCACCTTCCTCACATTAAGCTATTGTTTAGCTAAATACATTAGAACAGTCAATTCATTTCAGTGTCCCAAAACTCAAAGGGAACTCAGAGCTGATTAAGTGTTTTAAAGATAACACACTGTCGACACACCAGGTCTCACAGAGGTGATATTGGAGAGACCAGACCACTCACAGAGATGTCCCTTCAGTACAGATCACAGTCACAAAGGCCCAACAAAGCCAGCACTATGCACATTCTTAATTCTTTAATATATAAAGCAGGTCATTCACACACAAAAGAGACTGAAGTACAGCAAGTCCTGACAGTTGTGTGAGAGTTACACGTGCTTCTGGGGAAGATATTCCCAAGTCTGCCCAAAGTTCTCATGCAGCTGCTGACAAACTGTGGTAATTCAGAGAAGGAAAGTTTTGTTTATGATACTGGTTCACCTGCCTCAACAACTGTGCTAGAAATTAAGCCTATGCTTGCAACTCAGCCTGCTCTGAACTCTGCTTTACTGACATAAAGCCTCAGAACACTTCCTGTCACTTTGCATTTTTCCAAGGACAGATTTGGGCTGTGCAGTGAGGCACGTGTTCCCCCCACTGCACTCAGAACAGCTGCATTACAGGTGCATACAGTCTTTTACCACAAGGGGAAAGGAAACAGCCAAATGCCACTTTTGAGAATGGGATTGCATCTCTGTCCTTTACGGGAAGGATGTCAGGCTCTTGCAGTAAACTTTGCTACCACAGAAAATAGGGAATTTACTATAAATAAATACATACAGGTTAGCCAAGAAACATCTAAAACTTTTTCTTCAAATCTTTTAAACAAAGCACCCCAGCTTCTTGGCAAACACTGAAGTGGTTCCTTTCTGCATTTAGCAGAAGACCTAAGAATCTTAACTCTGAAGCTCTTCAAGGAAAGTATGAATCATATTGCTTTAATAGAAAACCAACTTCCAATTTCCTGGCTTCATGGGGAAAAATCAAATATTAATGTTTTGCTTTAATACATTGATAAATTCAGCCATTTTTCCCCAGCATAAAAGACTGTATTGAAAAAGGCAAATGGTTCAGAAGTAATGGCTGTGATCCCTACAGATTCCTGTGCTGCTGCTGACAAAGAGAGAGAGAGACCAAAGAGTACAGCTCAGAGTCACAACAATCAACCAGTTCACGTCCGGAAGTGACAGAGCTCAGAGCATCTCTATTCCTACCAGTCAGTCCATAATCTAATCAATCTGCTACAAAAATCAAGAGATGCTAGTAACTTTTTAAAATTACAAACAGAACTCATAAGACAAATATGCTGTGACACAGCATTGACATCATTGTATGCTGCATCATGACTCATCACCATGGTCCCTTTTTTGACATTGCAAACATGCACCATTCTCAGATTATGAAACTGTAAATGGAGCAGTAGATGCAAAAAACCTGCTTTTCACTGATACTTTAACATCCCTGTTCATGGGATATACGTGAATAAAGATAATAACCTCACACCTTAAGTTTTAGAAGTGCTCAACACACTTAGCAGAAATACTGTATAATGTTGAGTTTCATAGTATATTCCAATCCAGAAACTGAGCTCCTCTCTTCACCCACTCTCTTGCTCAGTCTATGCACAATAATGTCAACAAGGTCTGTGAATTCACCCGTCACCCACCCTGGAGTAAATGGAAGGAGAAGCAGGTCCTGCTTGTAATACACTCAACTAATGAGTTCAGGCCTATTGAAATCAACAGTTACTTCACTCAAAACTAAACTGTGAACAATGCAAAAAATACTGGAATTTCACTGAGGGCTTATTTATGTTATTTTTCACATAGATTCTACCAATTCTTCAACGAAATTGAATTTCTTCAAGAAACTGAATGAATAAAGGTTCAAAAGAGAATGTTCCTTTTATACACTTTCACTAAACTATTCTTACATTTTTCTCCAGAAATGGAAATGCTGTTCACGACCTGAAGGCTTTCTTTAAAGATCATAAATAGAACATGCCCTGTTCAAATGGAACTGGAATTCCTAACGACACAACAATGTTTTATACTTTCCCTTTTTCAATATCTATCTTTATACCATGTCTGAAAAGCAGCAATATAATCTTTATAAATGTAGAATACCTTCCCTCCATTTAAATGGAAGGCTGGATAGAAAGCGATACTTGATTTCTAGCTCTTGTCACCACTACTCCTTTGCAGTTTCAGCCTCTCACATCTCTACTGTAAGTTATGACAGCAGTTGTGGCAACAATATATTCAGCAAGAAAAAGTGTTTACAAACCATGAATTTTTAAAAAATTTCTTAACACTAAAGTAATTTGCATTATATGTTTCTAAATTCGAGAATCCACTACAACTCAGAATTTACAAAAAATTAAAACTTGCTTTTTAAAAAGCCCTATTACAGTATACTTGCACTGGACTTGGTTAAGGCATTTATTTTGAAAATCATGAAGAAACTAATTTCCTAGGATTGTAGTGATACACAGCTTAGACAACACCCAACACCTTCTCCTCACATTTATGTGGATGGAACTTTGCAAAAGTGCTGCCTGAAGGCTTTTTCAAGCTAATACATAGATTTCAAAGAGGAAATTCAGCTGGAAAATTAAAAGCAGAAGCAAAAATGCAGAGACTTTGGGACATTCCCAGATTTAATGCGAAAAAGTACTTTTGCAGTTCCTGGAAACGTTTCTCCTCTTATTGGAGTGAATTCAGAGGGGAAAAAAAAAACAACAAACAACTAAAACCAAACCAGAAATCAGTCCTTTGCCAACGTGCACAATCACAGTTACTACACACAGAACCTTTCAGCTCTTCAATGCTTAGTGTAAAAAGGCTACATCTCAGAAACCTCCAGATGCTTTTGCCTCTGCTGCTTCAAGGTATGTTAGAAGATAGTTTAATTGGTCACTAGTCACTTTTGTGAAAATGAAAGAAAAGTGAAAAAAAATTGAGATTGCATGTCTGGTGAAAAGAGATGCTTTCAGAACACACTGTTCCAGAACAACCACTCCATTAGCTGACTGCCAGGACTGGCAGAACACGTGCATCTTAAAAGTGAGACATGGCTTCTCATGACATCTTGTGGCAGCATGACAAGCTGACAGGGTTCTTGCTTTGTTTTAATAAAAAAGTACTAAAATAGTGCAAAACAGCCTTATTACAGAAAATCAAACACTAACAAAAAGCACCATTTATAATCATACTATGGCTAACAGACTAGGAATGCTTCTTTTTACTTATGTCAGAAAAATTCCCCATAAAAAATACAAAGTGGCAAATATAAAATAAGTCCATTCTTTTAAAGAAATACAATAAAGTTAGAAAACTGAAACAAGTGCAGTTTGAAGCAATTCAACCTGCACGTGAGCTTCAGATCAAAACACAATGTATTTTTAATACATTCTTACCTATAAAAGACAACTAATGTTGCTGAAGAGAAACAGCGACAGGCTACAGACCTACAAAGCCTGATTTCTAGGTGCCTCCACTCTGAAAAATGGTCTACTTATGAAAATTAGGTTTTTGACCATATTTACAGCATAAAGAAAATTTTGAGACAGTATGACATGCAGCAAGCTGCACAAAACAGCTTTCAGCAACCTTCTTTGCCCTGTCAGAAAATAAAAGCCACTTAACTTCGTAGTCACTAGAGGGAGTCATCTAGCACTATACTTGTGCCTTGGCTGTTAGAAACTCCAATTTCATGGCTCTGCTACAGGGAAAGATTTTGTGTCAGATCTAAACTTACTAATTAGTAAGTGTTGCAAAGAAGAGGGACATATTATATCCTTTCCACCTTTGGGATGGAGACATTGGGTGAAATTATGTGGTCTTGACATCCAAATACTGTATATTTATGGATTTTTGAGACCTAGATCATTTACCCAGAAATTAGAATGGAACACAGAAAACTCTGCTCAATCCTGATCCAATATTGCTTATAGAAAATAAAACATAACTGTTAAGCATTATGAAAGGAGTAGCTGGAGATCTTTCTGGATGAAGCTTAGAGTAAATTACATATGTAGGTGACAATGAAAGACTTTTGTTATGCATTTTTCTCTCAAATTTTGTTCTCTAGACTTGATCAGGACTAGCTATGTCCTGGGAACTTCAGATGCTTTAAGTGCACAGTCCTAACTCTGTGTGTATGTAAACTTTATGGGCTGTACAAGGTGCTGGAATAGACAAGTTCATTATCAGTTTGGTTAACCTAAACTTCAGTGTTACCTCCTGGTGCAGTGCTGTTGGCTGTGGCTGGAAGTGGAAGAAGCTCTCGTAGTTTCCACTGTTCAATCAGCCCCAAAGGGGCTTTATGGTAGAAGCCTTTTACCTCAGCATAAAAATAATAAATTAATAAAATTAAAATATCCCTTTCCTTTACTATGGCTTCTCATCCAGTCTGGGTAGAGCACATGTTTTCGAGAAAGGAGCAAGGCCTGTTTTCAGTTCACACCATTACTGAAACTTTGGGATACAAACTCAGCCAACCCTGAATGGCCTTCCTCTGCCTACATGGAACAGAAAGAGATGAAGCAGTAATGGAAATAACACCTGCCAGTCACAAGCTGGGACTCAAAACTGGTCTTTGTCAGACAAGGGCAGAGACACCTTCTGCCCAGAGCTATGAGAAACATTTACACCATCCTGTTTTCCTAAAAGGGAGAGCAGGAGTTGTGTGTATTACTACAGAGCAGCACTTGAGTATATCCAATCCCTTGTGCAAAATCTTACTTAGATGAGAACAGGCAGGAGAAATATGAAAGCACGCAATTAATAAATTAGACCATTACTTCCCACACATGATAGAAATTTTGAAGTCCAGGATGCTTCCCTTTGCAGTCTTCCCCAATTCATTGGTACTTCCCCGACAGTCGTATTAGGCCCTACATTTACCTGAAAGTACCAAATACAGTCAGCTAGGAGCAGAAATCCCAAAGAGCAATGTCCACACCAATTCTTTTCAATCCATAGTCTAAGGTACAATTTGTGCTTTAGAAACTCAGACAGAAAACAATTTATTAGATGTCCAGTCCCGGTGGACTGCTTTCCTTTGACTAGTATTCTCTTTGACAGTATAGATGAAAGCCTTTGCACAAAACACGTCAAATTGTTATTCATCAATTTTTACCTTCACAAGTACCCCATCTAACAAGATATGGAAAACGAGGTGTTGGATCTGTGCTTAAATACATTAACAATTTTGTCTTTCAGAGTCATTTGTGTAGAAAGAACCATCACACTAACACCAACAGTGGTTGCACTGGCAGCCTCAGACCTCAAGCAGGAACTCTGCTGCTGCATAGGACAGTAAGTAACCTGACTAATACAAAGATCACCCTGACACTAGGCTGCAGGATACCCTGGCAACAGGGATTATTTTGTCAGTCATTGAAAATGAAGATCTTTAGTGCTCCAATGTACACACTACTGATTTTACACTGTAATACAAAGGCTCAAATGCTGTGAATACTGATCTTATTTGCAGCTATTCGTGCCTAAGAGAAGCACATGAATCAACCCACCATGAGCCTGCATGAGAGCCTGAGAGAGAAACTGAAGCTCTCACTGCCTTAATTTCTAGCAACCTCTCTTCCATCAAGGAGTATCTAAGCTTCCATTCATATTCTTAGCCGCTGTATTTCTTTATGGATACAATTCCATAGAAGTAAATAATTATGATGAACAAGTATTTAGAAAACACATATAATCACAACAAACTGTTGTGTGAATGTTAGAAAATAATGGGAGAACTTACACTTTCAAGAGAACCTACTCACAATGAACTAGCAGGTAAGAAAGCTGAAGGACGACTCTGGTGAAGTTTTAAGGAGTTAATTAAGTTACTTTTTTTGTGCACTATCTTCAGCAGGGCCACGCACAACTTCCATTAGCCAAGGCAAAAAATCAAACCACGTTCAAGCAATTTCCTCTATATGCACTTTTGACATACTAAGACTTCACATGATTTATCATAGGCTTCTAAATCCCATTTTGATTGAAACCTCTCTCAAAACAGAAAAATCTTACTCTAAAACAAAGTGCTTTCATACACACTGCAACTATGCAGCAAAGACAGTGATCTGTGTGACCGGTTTTGAGGAAAAAACTTATCAACTCCATTTCATTTGAGAATGCCTTGCAGCACATACAATAAAAAAACAAATTTTAAACTCTATTTTTATAAGAAAGTGCATCTTGAAAAATTCTTGTTACACACCATTTTCATTTCCATTTCAGTATCAATAAATAGTTTAATTTCTGTTATGTAATCCAAAATGTAACCAAATGAAGAGTAATACCCAAACATCTTTCAGCATCCACTCAAGAACTGAATACTCATTATCTCAATCTTAAAAGACACTAAAGGATGTGGACAAGAGTCTGAATATAGTTCCTTGCTCTCACTGATTCAGTTAAAAAAAAATAACAAAACATTTTAATGTTGTAGCTTTATTTGAAAGTGACTTAAGAGTTTTGGAAACACAAATTTGTACACAAAACTGATACAAGGAAAAGTAAACTTCAGGGGTGTCCTAGAGCAATTACAGGCTGTAAACTCATAAGCAAATGTACTAGGTAGAAAAAGGTAACTTTGTTCAAAGCCTAGTTTGCAGACCACCACCAAGGCATCTGGAAAATCTAGTTTTACTCTACGTGCCAAAAAACCCACAGCCCAGCCAAAACCTTGCTTCCTAAGTAAGCAGAGTCTCATTGCAGTTGTTCTACCTCACTGTATTTCCAATTTACAGTAACAGTTGTGACAAACAGTGCACCAGAAACACATCAAGATTTCCAACAATACCTTCAGTAAGTAAAGATCAACTTTTCAATACCTGGTATTTTGAAGGTTTATATGGAGTCATGGACAACAAGGTATTTGGACAAAACTTGATGAATTGCCATTTCCAAAGAACTCAATAGTCGAGAAAAAATAATCCAAAGCCCTATAACAGTTTATTTTAAACTATTTCATTTCAGCAGCTCAATTTCAAAGATCTTGGGATGACCAATTATTTTTATTCCTAAGTCTGGAGTACATGAAAATCCTGTCATATAAACCATCAGTATTAATAAGATCCAGATGGGGAAAAAAAAAAAATAAATCTATACAGTCCTGCAATTCTTCTCCCAATCTTTCCACATGCTCAGTAGAAAGTAAGGCTTCTCCCAAAACTCATCTTTTTAAATTTTTACCTTTATCTGAAATCAGGTTTCTCCAATAGAAAATTATTTTGAGAACAAATTTCTCACTATACACACAGTTCCTCAAAGTCCTGTTTTTGGGGGTACCTGTAGAACTTGGCTTTGTACTACTCCTGCAGGCACAGGAAAGACACTGTTCCTCAAATATTAAGGCTGTGGAGAGCTAGGAGGCAGAAGCAAAATACTACTACTCCAGTAGTTACTACTGTAATTCTTACAGTTGCTGTTCTCTGTAACCCAGAAAGCAAAATGGTTCTGTATCACCTAGTCATGCAATCACATTATCTTTCACAGAAAGCTGCAAGAGTCTGTTTTCTGCTCTCTGCTAGGCCTGCTCCTCATGATTCCTGAGCTCATCAATCTGACTTGGTCTTATTGTGGCTGTTCATTAGGTGTGCTAGGAACAGCATCAGTGTACAAGGATGTTAACTGACTAACCCCAGAAAATCTACAACTTCCCTAGAAACTAGAAAATGTCCCTAGAAATTCCCCTTCTTTTTCATGCTCTTCACCTTATTCTTTCATTTCTGAAACATAAACCAAGCCTCTTTTATTGCCGCTCTCTACCCTGTGATATGAATGTAAACAAAACCCAGTGACAGAATAATCAAGTTTTACCCTTAAAAAAAGCACCATACCATTAAACCTTTCTTCCTTTTAGTAGAGTTCCAGCAGCATTAAGACACCAAAGCCTCACCCACACTAGTGCTTAAAACCTTGCTCCCAAGTCCTCTGTATTAATGTACTCTGCAATGCTTTGGATCCTGGTATTAAAACATAAAGAGATATTGAACACACTACGTGATCACAGGAACATGGAGAGCAGTTTCTGTGAATCTCTAGCTACATAAATTTGTGTGCAACAGACCTACTTTGTGCCTTGTAACATTTACAATGTAGATCTAGATCTCCTGCAAGGCTGAGGAGTCATTCACTGTTCACTGGCACTGAACAGTTTTGCCATAGCCACCTCTTCCAGCATCGTAGTCTTGCCGATACTCGTCTCGGACCTTAAGAAGGAGGGAAAAGGGAAAGTCCAGTAAGGACAAAGAAACAATTTCTCAAAAACTATTACACCATCAGAATATAGCCAAACCGAGTTCACAAAATGTAAGTTGCCACAAGGAGTCGACTGACAAAACAGAAGGCGAAGTGCATCATGGAGAAGCCCAGAACACAGCACAGACCAATTTCCTTTTTAATCATATCCAGGAGGACAGCCAAGGTGAGGATGGCCGCTCTCGTGCTTCAGTATCTACTACTTGCTCAACCTGAGGTAAGCTAAGTGTTGTTCTTTGTGTTCTCCAGTCTTACATTTTCTAGGCTTATTTATAAGCATTATCTCCCAAAGTTTCTGAAAGTACTTTCAGTGAAATATATGAAGTTACCTCTTCTTACTAGATAACATCATCATTGATAAGATGCCCTACACACGAACATATAGTACTATCTTAAACAATAACTCTTAAACTGCTGTTTCCAAAGTTGTTATGAATGTTTTCCTTAAAAACTGGACTGCACAACGACCTACCTGGCCTCCTGATCTTCCACGTCCATATTGTCTACCCTCCTTAAATCCTGCATCCCAGTCGGTCCTTATGATCCTGTCATCAAGTCTGGTTCCGTTGATGTAGCGCATTGCATTTTCAGCATCTCCTCTTGCATAATACCTTGGGAATGGGTTAATGGAAAAATCCTACGGTTCTACTTGCAACAAAAGGAAAAAAGAACAGTCTCCAATGGGCTACCAAACCAAGTATTTGCTTGAATCAGGTTCCTGATAGCTTACTTCAAAAAGCAATGCTTTTTATGAAGCTATGTGGGCTGAGAAAGCTGCTAGTGAAGCAGAACAATGTGCCAGGATTCAAGCATAGTACAAATGCATATATTGGATTAAATTCTTTCATGACATTCACCCTTAAAAGCATAAGGTCTAGCACCAAAAAAAGAATGAGACGCCCCATGAATGCTCCATTCATGCTGCAAAGTTTCACCATTTTGGCGAGTTTACTGGAACCAATAACAATTATTTTCAAAGAGACTTGCAAGCAAAGGAGCCAACACATCACAAGGATGCAAGATACCAAAACCAACTTTACGTGTGAAAAGAAACCCTTCTTTACTGGGGCTCAGAGAATACACTTTTACTGTGGAGACTACCTAAAAGTGTCTGGCTTGAAGTAGCAGAGTGACAGCAACCTAGTAAACCCCAGTCAACGTGCAGGACAGGCCTGCCCTCTCTTGCTCAGGACTCTCAGACACCTTAGCAACTAAGTAACTTGTTCCTCGGGCCCCCAGAAGGATACTCCACGAAGCAGAAGCCGCAGGCGGTTTTCTTCACTTTGTCCAGCCCCATGATGACCTTCTTGATGTCGCCGCTCTTGCCAAAGAGCTCGTGGATCTGCTCCTCTGTGGTGTAGAAGGAGAGGTTCCCCACGTACAGCGTGGAGCTCTTCCTCAGCAGCCGCTCCTGGTCGTACCGCGTCCCCTGAGCCGCAACGACAGCGTTACCTCACGGCAGGGCCGCAACAGGGCCCGGGCCCGCCCGACCGCGCGGCCCCCGCCCCCAGCAGCACCGGCGGCGCCCCGCTCACCCGGAAGTGCTGGTCCCGGTACTGGCTGAGGTCAGCGTAGGAGTCGCTGCGGAGGATGCTCAGCGTCCCCCCGGAGCACATGGCGCCGCCGCCCCCGCGCCCCGCGGCCCCCGCGCCCCGCGCCTCAGCGTCTGCCCGCGCGACCAGCGGCCGGGGCGGGGAGCCAATGGGAGGCGGGCTCGGGCTCTCGCGAGAGCGGGCGGGGCGCGGCGGCGGCTCTCGCGAGAGCGGCGCAGGATGGCGCTGCGGCGGGCGCTGCTGGCGCTGCTCGGGCACCCGCGCCTGGTGCAGCAGCTCTCGGAGTCGCGGCCCGTCCGCGCCGCCGCCCGCCTCACCGTCGCCGCCATCACCCGCGGGCAGCTGGGCGCCCGCCGCGCCGCCCGGGACCTGGGCCCCCGCCTGATCCGCCTGCGCGACGCCTTCCTCGGGGAGCTCAAGGACGGCGCCCGGGCGCGGGGCTGGCCGCGCTCCCGCGGGCCGGGCCGGGGAGGCCGCCCTGGAGCGCAGCCCTGAGCGGGAGGCAGCTGCGGAGCCGCAGCCGACGCAGGATCCCGGCGAGGAGGAGAAGGAAACCCGGACCGCTTCCCTGCACCGAGCGCGGGAAGACCTGAGCGTTAGAGCCGGCGGGGGAGCGGGCCCCGGGGCCGGGCCGCGGGGCACAGCGGGGCCCGCCGGCTCCTCCCGCGCCGGGCACGGAGCGCGGCTGCTGCGCCAGCCATGGGGGACCCCGGGTACCGGGCCTGCCTGAGGCGGATCGTGAGCTGCGACCGACGCTGCTGCCCCATCGCGAGTGCCAAGCATGAGAACGTGACGCGTGCTGCTTGTTGGTAGGGTGGATCTTCATTTCAAACTCGGTTTACACTTTGCACAGAACTCGGTAACAGGCAGAAGGCAGACTCACATCATACATCATCCAGAATACTGTCACAGTTGTCACAATAAGTGCTTGATAAGAAACTTGAAATAAAAACATATTGCTCCATTGACTTCCTTTAACAACTTCTGTCTACACAACAGTAATGTTCTATATTTATATTGTAACTTTAGTACAAAAGGAGCTCTAAATGGCAAAGGTGATGGATAGGATAATCACCCCATTCTACAGGCAGGTAAAGGAGATTCAGGAGCCATCTTAAAAGCACACCTCAAGTCTATAGTAGCAAGAAGGCTTTAGGGGGAAAAAATTACCAATAGAGCCATCTTAGCTATAAATATGGGAAAAGGTGTATCCAGCATATGATAGACTGGGCTGGTCTACTTGAGTTGCTGTATTAACAACATATGAGACTAAAATAGTTAACCTTCCTTCAGTAGTATGTTTCACTATTTAGTCCAGCTGACGAGATGCCCAGTTAACTGGGGAGGATGTTTCCCATTTTTGTATCACCCCAGGTGAAAAGAACCTCACAAATTATCTGAGATGCAGTTTCCAGCACTGCTGGTAAAAATTAAACCTCCCACCAACAAAGAGTTAGGTGTGCCTGGATGTAAAAACTGGATCTATGGTGTAAGTGAAAAAAGTCTAGCTGATGAGACAAGAGCAGTGTATTTTCAGTCTGAATTAGTATTTGTAGTCGAGGTTCTCTTCCTGGCATAATCACAGGTTGCCTTTGCAGAGGTAGGGAAGTCATAGTGCCATGGGAATGGTGCTCAGTCACATCCCTTAAGCCATTCATGGTCCATCCCGCTGAGATTGCCAGAGATCTTTAAGTTCTATGAACATGATTTTCAAAATTTAAAAAAAGCTGTTTAAGAAAGCTGAAGACAGTAAGCAGGACATGGAATACCAGTTGTGGCACAGAGCCATCGTCCTCAGTGTAAGACAGCAAAAAGGAGATGAGCTTGGAAGATACATCTGGTGTCACGATGCTTTCATAACTACTTCTGCTCCTTCGTGAGTCATCAGTACAAACAACAGACATGCACCCCTGCCTCCCCCCAAAACATGCACCTTTAATTTACAGGCCTGTCAGTAAAGAAGGATGAAGGATGTGGGATGGACGTATATAAAGGAGACTTAACACAAAATGATTTACAAGAAAGCAAGAGCTATGTACCCTAAAAATCTAGATTGTACATTTAATTTGGAAGAAACGGACAAATCCTTCCCACAGCTTCCCTTCAGTCTGGCATTAATCTATATTCTCTTGAAAAAAACCTGGCTCATAAGATCTTATGTAAAGCTGTGTGGATGAAGGAACTGCAAAGAGCAGTACTGCCTTTGTGAGCAGAAAGAATTCAAGTGTCAGATCCGTTTCCTAGAAGGAGGTTTGACCTGCATGTGTTTGCCAAATCAGTATCTCCCAGATCCAGAAGCTCATGCAGGCAAAAATTAAAATTGCTAGTTGTGCTATACTGTTAAGCACATAGCCTCATTCTCAGCTGAAGCTCAGGGTTATTTGTATCCACTTCAAAATCAGACTGGTCTCTACTGGAGAGCCAGGATGTGATCTGTCATTCTCACTAAGCTGATTTAATGGGGGAAGCTGTCACTGAAAGGGGAAGGTGGTGCAGGGGATGCAGCTCCTCCCCAGATCCTTCCTGGCTCCCCTGCAGCAGAACTGGTGGATTTCTAACTGCAGTAAGCCAGTTCGGAGATCTCTCTGCTGAAACAGAGAGGATCAAATCCCTCCGAGTTACCCATTTTCTGCCTGGCAGCTCCTTGCCCCAGCAGAGGGCAGGGCCCTGCTGTGCACCCCTGCCAGTGCCAGAGCCACAGCAGAGCATGAGAGCTGCAGGAGGACACAAGGAAAGGACTGCCCCACTTGCCCAGCTAAACAAGACAGGCTTAATGCCATCAAAATGCAGCTTTCTCAAGCGGCTCTGTGCAATACGCATGTGGCACGTCACAGGAATGTAACCCTGGCAAGAAAGGCTAAACGGGCAAAGCTTGGATTTTAGGATTTAGCACAAGTACTTATGCTGAAGCATCTTCTGGGTTCTAAATCAGATTCTGTCAGATCACCACTGGGGATTTTTCAAAACAGAACCACCCAAGATAATATTGCAGTGCTGGTGTCTATATTGTGACTGTGATCTGGCCCAATGACTGTGAGGAGGGTCTGAATTTTTCAAAGCATAAAAATAAAGCCTTATTGAGTCAGACCAGCTTTTGTCTAGTCTCTCCAGCAGATGACTTAGTGCCTATTATCATTTAAAACCACACAATCCACAAACCCTCAGTCAGAGATTATAAGAACTTTCAAAATCTCACACAGAAAGAGCTAAGCATGAATCACAGTTTTAGTGGGCTCTGACTGCATCCTCTCTCCTCAAGAAAATTACAGATTCATATAAAACACCACAGGGGCTGAAGAACTCCAATTTTAAGCAGGTTCTAACCAGAACTGGCTATACTGGGGAATATCAGAGCAAGAGGAAAGGGAACAAAGAGACTCGGGAGCTCCCAGTGTCACCGCTTGTGCTGAAGGTGGGTCTGTGAAGAGGAAGGTCTTACAGCAGCTCAGGCAGCCCCCAAGTGAAATGAAAAGCTAGAATATTTTTCTCCTAAAATCTAAAGATGCTTGTGATCTCTCTACCTGAAGGATGTATAGTCCTAACTGACTTCTCCAATTTCCACTGAATAAGAAGGGTATTTGTGGTGGGTCTTCCATTGATAAGTGTGGAAATATCAAAGTCTCATTCTTGAACAAGACACCACATTTTGTAATTGTGGCTCTGACTGTACCAGGGATTATAACAAAAACATGACAGTCACTGCAGGTACAATTGTTTGCCTGCTGCTCTACTGTTTGGCAGAGGGTTTCTTCTTCACACCCAGCCATATCAATGACTTCTATATGTGTGTCTCTCTTCTTGATATTAAGCAGAGACCTAGGAGGCATATAGGTGTGAGCAAAGAGCAGGGAATAGTGTGTTGGGTGGCTTGAAGAGTCTGGAGAATGCAGGAGTTGCTCCAAGTGAAACAGACATGGGATGAGTCCTCCTTGGTGTAAGCACCCAAACAACAAAGCCCCAAGAACATTGAACACAACAATAACGTGTTTCCACTTTACAGCTCTGTTCTGTGACGTGCTGAACAGGACTAATGGCAGGATGAGAGGAATGAGAAACCGAGGTTCTTGGTGGCTGAACAGGGAGAGAATTGCCAAAGGAACAAAATAAAACAGCAGTAATGTTGGATTGCCCTTAGAATGCACTAACAGCCCAGATGACCCATGGCGATTTGCTCTGACCCATATCAGGTGATGGATATATTCCTTTAACATTTTAAACCCTGCACAGATGGCCAGGATATGTAAGATCCCAAACAGCATTATTCCGTTGACTGCAAAATGAGTCACTCGTGGGTGACTTCCATGCAGTGCAAGATTACGAGGATTAAGATTATACCTGAGAAAATTTAAAGGGGTTACTATAATTTTCTCATTTAGTTGACCTACCACATCAAATATGCTGCTCTCTTTGATGCTGTAGATGTTGTCTAGGCCCATGGAGGTAAAATACAAGGTGTCAGCTGTTATGAAAATAATGGCAGTGAAACACGAACATAGAACAAGCTTCAAAAAGTGGTTTATGACAGTTTTAATGCTCTTATGACAGTCAACAATTAAACCTACCCAGTAAAGCAGGGGCATTAGAGCAAAAGCCAAAAACGTTGGTCTGTTGAAAAACCCAGCAGCTGTTACAACACCTATGAGAGGGCTGCTTGTAGGCTCTGCTAAGCTGCCCCTAGACCTAGAGGAAACCAATACCATCAAAAGAGCAAAGAGAAGTCCTTCAAGTGTGTTGGTAAATGTTCTTGTATAAAATACCAGAGTAACGTATGATCCAGCAAGAAGTACCAGAGCTTTCCATGGATCTGCTTCCCAAAAAGGAGCCAATCGATAAACGCAATAGTCGAGAATGAAGGAAAAGATGGTAAAGAGAAGACGAGGTGACACAAGAAGGGTGTAGCTGTTGATGCAACTTGAACATAAGTCCAGCTGCTGCAAAGACTTGATCACCCAGTAGGTAACTCCAGATGTCACTAATGGGAAAACAACCGTTCTGCAAGGAGAGCTGGAAAGGAACTCCCAAGGATAATAGACATGTAGGTTTAAAATGTCTCCTATAGAGAAAGAGGGGAAAAAATACATACATACATAATATATTTTATTTGGCAGCTCAGCATTAGGGATATAACTTAGTGAAAGAGGCATCACCATGTAGAGCCCCTAAGCTTTTGGGGCTGGCGTTAACCTTGAAACCTTTAACAGTATACCAGTCACCTTCACAAAGCTTAAAAAAAACAAAACACCAACCAAAAAACAAACTAAACCAAAACAAAGAAGTCTGTCACGGTGACACGGTTCCAGGACACACGGCAGGAGCAGCCGCCCAGAGCCTGCAAGGATCGCTCTCCAACAACAAAGGAGCGCCCGGCGGGCTGCGCAGCGCGGTGTGACCGGTCACGCCGCAGGACGGAACGTGCCCGGAGGTCGCGCAGAGCAGCCCTGCGTCCCGCGGAAGGTGCTGCGGGCTGCCCGGGCACACGCACCCCTGGGCATCTCCCGGGCTGCGGCTGAACCGGCGCGTCGGGTCCGTCCCTGCCCAGCGCCTCGCCGGGCATGTGGGAACCGCGGGGCCTTCCCCCCCGCCCCGCCCGCCGCCTTACCGGCCATCACCTCGGGCGACTGGAAGAACTCGTCGGGGTGCAGGTAGCCGGCCTGCGGCAGCAGGCACCAGCCCGCCCGCAGCGCGGCCAGCAGCGCCCACAGCCCCCGGGCGCGCATCCCGCTCCCGGCCCCGCTCCCGCACCGCCGGGGGGCGCGCGCCCGCCGGCCCCGCGCCGCAACGGGACCCCGGCGCGCGTGCGCAGCGCCCGC